>NC_134312.1:70842419-71142419 GCF_964195595.1 Calonectris borealis | reverse complement strand
AAAAATTGCTTATGTGGGAAAACATAAAAATGTCCATTTTTGTTGTTAGCAACTGGAAATACTGAATCAGCATTGTGTGACTGGTCTCCTTTCCATGGAGTACCCATGGAAATGCTGCAACCCGTAGCCTCTGAGAAGTGGTCCTCTCCTGGGCCGGGCCTGAAATGGGTCGGTCGTTTCCTCTCAGTGAGCTGTGGGGGCTGCAAAGAGCTTACAAGGTTTCCAGGGTGTAAGGGAGATGCAGCGTATCTCATCTTCATTCACAGTTCACAGTGAGTGTAGCGTTATTAGCATACGGGTATCGTCAGGTAATGAGATACTGTGCTCAAGGCTCCATGGAAGCAGGTTGGGGCTTTTACTAGGGGAGGCTGTGGAAATATAAGTGGCTTTGGACTTTATTTGTCCAACTGGCTTGTATTGTCACATACTCATAATGGCTGCAGTATTGAGTTATGCCTTCTCGTTGCTCAGAAAGAATGTTTCTGATTGTGTGTAATTTTGAAAGCAGCCAAAGCATCCCATTAGATTTAATTGAAAGGAGGTAACACTTCACAAGCAACAACACCCAATAGTGATTAGGTGCCGGGTTATATATAGTGATAATAGAGAGGGTAAGATTGATCTAAAGATACTTACTTCTGCTGTGAAATGCATGGACAGAAAAAAATACAGAAGTTTTGCACTTGGTGACAATAAATTCGTGAGATACGATTGATTTTCTTTCTGTCCGTAGTCTAGCTGTAAATGGCAAGTCAGTCACATTAACTGCTGCATTTTTCCCCCTGTGGGTAAAAGCCTATTAAAATCTAAACATCTGAAGTCGAATAATTGGTTCCCTGAGGGTCAAAATAGATTAAATATGTAAGAACTTTTTTCTTCAGCTACTGCAGTGAGGTAACAGAAGATTTCAAGTCCGTACAATGAAGGCTGCACTGATAAAGGGCTTGCTAACTTTGATTTCAGTGTTTAGCACTTGTTGCTCTTATACTCCTAATTACAATTCCTGCATCACTCTGTCTTCTCAAACGGTGAATGACTGGTCAAAGGTATGAGATTTCCTTGAAGACACAGCTTTCAGCTGTGCCAGACAGAAAAATTGAGCCCTTTGGTCTGTGACCCCTCCAGACTCTTTTCTCTGCTGCGGGGCTGGTGGTCAGAAAGAAAAGACGTTAACGCCTCGGAGCTGTGTCGCTTACGGTACAGTGTGTGTGGCCCGATCTTAGTATCTCCATTCAAAGAGAATTGGAAAGGTGCTTTGCTTGTGTGAGTGTTTTCTGCATGTGGATAGGTCTGTTTCTCACATTTCCTTTCAAACCAGGAATTCTTCTTGCTTTCTCACTTAACAGCATTTGGTTCTGTGTCCCCTTTGTCCATAGGGGGAGTTTTCATGTTCACGAGAGTTTTCATCGTTCTAGTCCTGAGCTGGGTTCCCAAGGAAGCTATCAACAGCTCATGACTAGATGGCTTTTAACTGATTTTGAAGCCTCAGTATTTGTTTTGTGGTACAGAGAGCAGCATGATGCCTGAAATACCCTTTTTCCTCATAGTAGGGCCATATTTACACAATACCTGTTAAAACTGTAAGCCACTAAAAATACCGTTGGTAACTAAACTAACAGTGCAGTTATATATATTGAATTTTCACATTGGAAAAACAGAAAAGGACTAAGAGGCTGATTTCTTGTTTTCAGTGCTAGTTCTCTTCTTTTTCCAATATTAAATGCCTTGCATTACCAGAAACTAGAATTCTTGCTTTCAGGGAGAGCTGTAAATGCTGCCATTTTATCTCAACTCCAGAGTTAGACTCTGATTCATCCATCGATTTATTCATCCAACACTCGGATTTTTCTCACAGTTTTGTATAGACCTTGGTTTAACCCTGATACCTACTAATTTCAGTTTCCCACCCTAGGTGTTGGGTTAGATGATTGCTGTCATCTGAATTCTACATTTTGCCAGGAACTGCAGTTGTTACTGCAGTCCTGAGTGACTGCTGGGTTTCTCCCTGTTGTGCCCGTAGATGAACTTGGGTATAAAGTCATTTAAAGTTTCATCTAAGTCAGTGAGACTATTTGGTGTGTGTGTAGAAAGGCATTTGCGTAACTGTTTACAAAACAGAGCTCTTCATTCACTGAAATGGCAAGGTAAGACAAGGTGTCTTTTATAGCATTTGATACTCAGAGATCCTACATAATCCTGCGTGTTGCCTGGCGAGGTTAGTCACAGCCTTCTTGGAAAGGCCACGGTGATGTGGGAAGAAGCAACCTTCACATCTGTTTCGTGGGGAGGGATTTCTTGTTTTTAATTGCATGTCATGGACACTGGGGGGACAAAAAATGAATCAGTTACAAATGAAAACGTTAACGTTAGCTTTTGAGGACACGTTTTCATTTTGAGCTGTGACCATGAGCCCACAATCCCTAACGCATGCCTTTGTCTTTACTCTGTAATGTCAGTTTTAGTAAAATTTTTAAATATTAGCCAACTCAGGGCCTTGAATAGTGCTAGTTGAACGCTTTCAGTCCTTTTTTCCATTCCCTCTCTATGCCACTGTGTAGGTAATTAAAGTTACTCATGCTGTGAATCTGCTCAGGATTGAGATCTAAAGTGGAAATAGCAAATTACAAATTATTCTCTTTGTATTTATTACCTTTGTCTTTTTCTGAATAGACTTCAGCAACCTTATGCATTCTGCTTATTCAAAGTTAGCAGATGTCTCTAGCTTCAATGGTGCAGGGTTAGTATTTTCTGTGGAATCTGTGCATCTCTCCTTAAGTTATCCATTTCTGTGGGGTTTTCTGTTGTGTAGTTTTCTGACGCATAACAGGCATCTTCATTACTGATGGTGTGACAGGGCATTCTACTTTCATTTGTTCTTAAAGCTTGACTCAAGTTGGCATTTTGACCAGCCATGGAAATTGCTACGTTCTCTATAAAACTACAGAGGAAAAAAAACCCCAAACCTGCTATAAAACCCTGGGTTGTGAAATGATGAACCCGTTGTCCTGTAATACTGTGAAACCTTTGAGTATTTCAACAGAATATTTAGAAAAAACTCACGGTTTTAAGAATGGTATCTGTTGAGTGAGAGTAGGTATTATGGATGTTCAGTAACTTAAAGTAGGCTTTGTACAGGTAACGTTTTTTTTTTCTTTTCAAGAATGCATTGGTTTTACATAAGATAGAGGATTTATCTTTTAATAATCCCAAATGTTACCGTTTGTGGATTTTCTGGATTTTATAGATTACCACTGCAGGTAAGGGAACATCTTTCAACCCTTCCATGAGCACAGAGGAGCTGTGTTCAGGTGATGACTTAATTGTGAAGCTGCTGTAGCTGGTTCTTGGGCAGGGGGCTGGAATTTGCTGGATGCTTCAGACTTAACCTACTGCAAGAGTATCACTGCGAGCCTTAATGTCTGTAGCTCAGGAATGTTTGTAACTGGAAAATAAAGGGATGACTCATGGGGATTTGTGTGTATTACTTTGATTTCTGCTCCTGCATGAAAAAGTGTTTTTAAAGATTTGACCAAGTAGAAAAGCAGGCACTAGGCTCGCTGCTTCTGCCATCAGTGCTCCCTTCTCCTCCCCCTTGCCTTCCTCAAGTGCATGGCTCAAGTGCAGAGAGAAGCTGAAAGTCAGATGTTAGCAGTACCTTTTGGCTGTTCATTAATATAGGTCCAGACCCATTAGGAAAGGGAAACGATATTTAACATACCCCTCAAATCAGCTGCATAAAACTTGATCTAAAAAACATGAGAAATACACGAGATCACAGAAGTCCATTTGCTCTTCAATACTTGCAGATACCTGGTGAGATACAAGATTATTCCAATTTTGTCAATGTTTTAACTTTAGGTACAATTTGACATCACTGTGATTTGTTTGCTTAATGCTTCTAGTGATTTGTCTTTCACCTGAAATGTGAACTTTGCTTAATGAGCACTTTCATTCATGGGTGGTTGAGAGGGCTTAATGTTAATTCAGCCCGCTGAATGCTCCTTTCATGACGACTGAGGGCTCTGCTCTTCGTTCTGATGTACTCTTCCTTCTTCCCATGCCGCTGCTCTTTTTGCTTGCTTTCACAGTGTGTCTGAGGTGTCGTCTTCTCTATTTCCTGAGTCAAAGATCTCTTTGTTTCCAGTGTAAAACATAATTTGGAGTAATTAGCCTTGAGAAAGCTTTCTTTTTCTAATCCATTTGATTTAACACTTGGTGTTTCAGGGAGTTAGGTATCTGGTTGATACAGGGATTTGGTAAGAGTTCAGTGCCTTTGGGAATCCCAGTGTACATTATAAAAATATTTTGAATGTGCAGTTCTATTACTGTGAGCATGTGAACGTGAGACCTTTCTCACAAAGAAAAAATTCTGTCTCACAAAGAGTGAGACATTCACCTTGTGTGTCAAGTTCTTCACTGTAACTGAGTGCATATGACAATGGTATAGCAAGGACTATGCAAGGAAATTGAGTTACATCATGAGGAGTTTGTGATATCAAGTTGTAATAAAATTCAGCTTGATGATCTTCCGTGCCATTTTAAAAATGGCATGGAACAGTCAGCCATTTATAGATGTGCCTCTAAAGTAATTTACAGCTTTGCACAATGTGTCTTGAGAACCAGGGAGTGCATTATACTGCCTTCAGTTGGAGATCTAAATATACATCTATGTTTCACATTCAGAATTGGGTGGCAGGCTGTGTATTTAAATACACATTTTTCTTCTTCTTTTACTTCAGTGTCGTCTCAGGCTCACTTTTCCCGAACTGGAATTACTTATTCTCTTCTCCACTTCTAGCATTATGTATTGCTTTGCAATTCTTCCCATGCTCTTGCAACCTTAGTGTAATGTTTCATCTCTTCTGTTTCCTTCTCTTCCTGTATTTAGGGATAAAGAATTGTCCAGGGGTGAGGGCAGAGGGCTGGGAGGTAGGAGGGTGGAGTCCATTCCTATTTTAGCTGCAAACTTCGTTATGGCTAATAAATCCGGGCTAACTGGTAATTAGCCTCTTAGTGCTATCTCACATACAGAGGGCAGGACAGAGTGAGGAATCTGGACTTTGTACCTTATGTCTATTAGGTAAATCACCGCTGTGTGACGAACGTTCTGCCATTGCTGAGAAGCAAACACAGCTTCTCTGTTGCGCTCACAGTTCCCCTTCTCATGGCTGCTCCTGTGCTAAAGCACTGCTGCGTTTTGAGCCTTGCTTTCAGCCTCAGTTCTTCCTGCTCAGCCTGGCCCCTGAGTTAGCTCTTACTGTTTTCCTTCCTTCTCCACTTGCCCGAGCCATGTTCCTCCACTGTCTTCCATGTTCTGGTCCATCCTGCTCTTGAGTCTTGATATAACTTTAATCTCCTATTTTATTTCTTCCTCCTTCTTTATTTATCCCCTAATTTTCCTCTTTTTGTTTTACTTCACTCTTTGGTTGCGCACAGTGGTCCATCTCCAGCTTCGCAGAATGCACTTCATGCCGCTTATTGCACTAAAGTTGTTCCTTTCTCACAAATCAACTCTTTTTCCCCTTTTGTGTCAGTAGTATTTATTCCAGTGTCTTCTGAAAGGCATTTCGATCCATTGATCTCTGTTCGTATGTAAAATTATATGGGTAGTCAAGTCTTTGTGGGATAGGGCTTTAAAAGTAATGTCTTCTCTAAAGGTTTAACGCTGTGTATTTTGTCTAGGCAATAATTCTAAGCTCACTTCAAGCAGTTCTAGAGCTCGAGACCTGAATAGGAGGTGTTAGAGTGCGTGTAGGCATTTGTTTTCTTTATGTGAGTGAGGTGTCTAATACATACACAAAAGAGTCTGTTCAATCAATGTCTTATTGAATATGAATGTAAGATATTCTCAGAAGTGCCTTCAATACGTGGTGGCATTTCTTCTCCTCTGCTTAGAATTTACAGTTTTTCTCACTTTTTATATTAAAGCTAAATGTTGACAGGCAAGAAGAAGTAGTGTTCCTATGTTTCTTAAATAGTGACAGAACAGAATACAGCCCTGGAGGAGAAGCAAGTTGCTGTTGAGGCCCAGTCTTGGCAGTGACTGATTGAAGTCACAGTTTTGTGCAGTTTATCAACAGTTTGACTCCTTCAGACGGTCTTGGACTTCCAGGTTGGGGATTTGGCAAATGAGATGGTCCTACTGGCCTGTGCAGTCCAGCGTTTTGTGCTCCACAGTGGCGAGTAGCTTAGAGCAGCGGTGAACTAAGTCTTCCCGGGGAAAGTGTTTTCTGACTTTTTTGGAGGGGGCGGATGTGCAGAGCATGACAGTTTATGTCCCATTGGATTCTTGGAGTATTTTAAGCTGTACTTTTATAACTCTAAGAGTTCTTACTGTCCAAAGAGATGTCCATTCCCTTTTTTAAAATCATCTAAGGATCTTGATGTTGGAGACAGCTGTTTTGTCTCTTTGCCTCAGTTTTCCTATTTATAAACCAGAAAATGTATCTGTCTCTCAGGAGTTCTGTAAGGCTTAATTAGCAAATGTTTATACAGCCTTTTGAAGATATAAAGCATCATATAAATGCTAACCAGCTGCTTTGTTGTAATTGGAGTAATAAAAGTTTCAGTGCCGGTGGTTGTATTATTGTTGTTCTAGATACAGTTTTCGTGAACACTGGAGACATTGAGGGTGGTGGTAAAAGTGATGGTGCAGACCGTACCGAGGTACAATGTCTGGGAGAGTTGTGATGAGAGAAGCTGTGCGTCCAGCTATGAAATCTTTGTGAAGGACTTCTTTATTTTTTTTTTAAAAAAAAAAAAGAGTAAAAAAAACCCCCAAAACTAAAAGTCCATAACTGGGAAAGAATAAAACCTCTTCTGCTGTATGCCAGCGTTTACAAGTCACAGGGCTAGCCGGGGGGTGGTCTCTGCTGTGCAGCGTCTCACCTGATGAGGAATGAGCTGGCAGCAGTTGCATTTGTGACACTGGCACATAAAAGGAGGGATCTTTTGGAGATGATTGATAATTGGTAGTATAGGAAAAGAGACATGGTATAAATCACAATTAGCATTTAGGATTTTTTTTTAGGTCTACTTTTGTAAAACATCCATGACTTAATGCTGAGCTATTTTTATTAATGTTCTTGGCTTATCTCACATAACCAGCTTGTTAAAAGGGGATATGAACACTTCTTAAGCCTCTGACTTATAAATTGTGAGAAAGAGAAAAGAAGATTGATTCCAACAGGCTTGAAGGTAGATTCATTTCTCTTCTAGTTAGCAAAATGAGAGAGGGAGAAAAATTAAATTGAAGACTTAGCGGACCAATCAGTTTTAGCCAGGTAGAAAATCATTAGATTTAGCTCTAATGTGCAATTCAATTGTAAAATTTTAACCTGAAAGAAAATAAATGCAGGGGAATTCTGTTTTGGTAAATTGATGATAATATCTCCGAGTCATTTCTGCCTGAAGTAATAAGGGTAAGAAAAAAATAAAGTAATAACAAAGGAACACTGAGGGGGAACAATTATTTTGCTAATGTCTCCTGAGGATCTGAGGGGGTTACTTGGTTTGCGTTATAAGAAGAATATTGTGCTGCTGGAATGTTGGAGAGGATTGATAATAATTGTGCTTTGAAGAAAACTTCTGTGTTCTTTTTACTGTAAACATCTGAGATAAGATGGAAAAGTTTGGAAGAACGCAACACCTCCTGTGAGTTCTTTCAGCATTCTTAATTGCTCGTTATGAGATCTCGATTTGAATATTGTTGTTAGATATTTCTGGAGATTCTTAGGGGATTCTAGTTTACTAAGTCGGGCTGTCAAACTGCCTATAACAAGTGATCTGTTTCTAATCGTGTCTTAATATCTAGTGTAATGCTTATTTAAATTTCTAGGAATGTTTCCTAATGGCTTCTGGATCAGTTCTAATTATGAAGACCTGAATCAGTTAACACGTTAGAGATTGCACGAGTCTGGATCATGGGCGGCATGATTTCATAGTGGCTGCACTGCAAGGACTTCTAAACAGAAATGATGCAAAGTAGGGAACTGATTCAGTCCTTTATGATTATGTGCAAGCAAATTTTCAGACAACTTTGGACATCATTTAACAGCAAGAAGAAAAGGCACCAGCCTTCTTTTTTTATTTTTTAATTTTAGGGAAATCCTATTTTAAAAACAACCATAAAGTGTACAACCACAAAGTCCTTCTGCATAGAAATAGAAGCAGTTTAAACAGAGGTAGGCAATATAACCCTGAGGCCCATATGGAGATGTCCCAAATGCTGGATGGTAGGTTCAGAAAATGTTGCTTTAGCTGCTCAAAATATTTTCAGTAGCAAAGTGGAAGACAATTCATAGCATTGTGTTAAAGCTGTTCTCTCCTTACTGTGTGAGACTGGTGATACCTCATTTTGAATAAAAGTCTGGGTTTTCTTGAGGGCTGTAGGAAAGAACAACTATTTTATGCTCCTTGCATACAGCAGTAAGCAATTTGATATGAATTTCTTTTTCTGTTATCCTAGACTGTAACTTATAGTAGTATAATAGCTATCTTTTGAAGTACAGAAAATCTGCCTAAGGGGCCATCATTTTAAAGTATAATATGAAATGCTGTTTTAATAAGGTTTGCTCCTTGCACATTTAAGTGCAAGGAAATGTGTGTGTTGAAACCTTGCTAATCCTTCATTTGCACAAAGTATTTGGCTCGTTCCCTAACTGTCAAGGAATTAATGGTGTGCTTCAATAAGATTTTGCATTACTAGACTGTAATTATAAGAGATTCTGCACTGTACTTGATGGTGCTTTATGAATTATCATAATAAATAAAACGAAATTGCTGTTGTCAAAACATATGAGCAAAGTAATCTGGTTCGTATTGTTCATGTACTCACTGGCTCACGGAATTAAGTGATTTCCAATGGACTTTCGGGCTGTTCATACAAGTTGGTGAGGTTTGCTGTGTTGTTTTGCTTGTGCTTGTGACAAGTTAAACCTTCTGTGTCAGGTGTAGCTGACAAGAAGCAACCCCATTGACGAGATGACAACACATCTCTCCTGTACTTCCTCCTTTGGCCTTCTACTTGAAAAGGGAGCAAAAAGGCAATGCTTATATTGGTTCACTTAATGAATTCAGGTCCTCATCTGAACCATGACGGCGTGACCTCTGGCAGTTATTGTATGTAACAGGCTTTGAATTAAGTTATTCAGAGGAGTGCCTACAGCAGAGATGTCAGGACAGTGCAGGCATATCCAAGCTGATTTTAACTGTACTCTCCCAGCACCAGAAGCAGACTACAGGTGCACAGGACACGGTGGACTCCATGCCTCTTGGCTGAGGGCAGAGGTCCTTGCTGCCATGGCTAGACTGGGTCTGGTACCCAAACCTGGGTGTGGCGTCTGCACCGTAGACACATTCCCCATCTGCATGCTCTTCTGGAGATCTGCACCTAGCTAAAGCAGACTATGTAGAAGGTAGTACATACTGTTTGCTTTTCAGACAGATAGAGTCAGTGGGATAAAATTTCAATTTCAGAATATCTAGCTAAGATTTTCCCTTCGATTTATTACAAATACTTGTATGGTCATAGCTCCTCCAGATCTTAGCCAGTGACTGGAGGCTTGTTGTACTAGGCATTCAAATTCAAGAGAATTTTATTATTTAAACATTGTGTCTATTTTTAAGTCAGATAATCTATAAAACCTGTTTAAAACCACAAGGGATCATTACATCATCTAATTTGACTTCCAGAACGTATGAAAGAGGAGAGTTTCTGCCCTTCTATTTCTGGTAGGGAAACAGAAAACCATATTTCTTGTTCTTCCTCTCTGTCCATGATAGACACAATAATTTAAACTGCCTGCCTCTGGCAAATATTGGCATTTTTCACTAAGTTCATTAGTGAATTTTTAGTGGTTTGAATTGTGTGGTGCTACCCTCTAGATACTGTTGTTTGTGTTTATATGTATTTTTTGGCACATAGCAAATGCAGTACAGATTTCCTCCTTTGTGTATAGACCTTTTTCCCCCAAACCTCTTAGGCTAAAAGCAGATAATCCTAGAGTCTGTACTTCTTTCTCTTCATGCTTCACTGTATAAACTGTATAAACTCAGATCACTTTCTGAACCGCTATATACTTCTCTGCATAATCATTTTTGGCTCACATGGCAGACTGAGAGACTTGGCTGCAAAACAGTTTCTAAGAGTTAAAGGTTATATTACCCTGTGGGAGAAATCCATGGAAGTGTTGGGGAGGTTCTTGTATAGGTTCACCTTGACATTTGAGAGACTCAGGGCCTTCCTACCTCCTACACCATGGAGATGGTGTTGTACAGTGATTGGGATGTCCAGATGCATGCGGTGCTAGTACTCCCAATAGTGCCAGCAATAACACATTTGCTCCATGGCCGTGTCTCCCTTGTGGCTGCTACTGAACAAGATTTGCAGATGTCACTTCAGGCAGTTTAGTAAATTGAATCCACAAGACTGTGTGGGAATGTGTCACAAGTGATGAAAGTCCTCCTTGGTCTTAAAACCTCCCTCACAGAGCTTTAGCGCAGAGACTTTTTTAGGACATAAAGAAAAATGCATAGTAATTTTACAGATGACCTTGCTCTTTATGTGCTCCCTGCATGCCTTCCCTACATGGGACTACTGCTTCCAGTAATGAGGAGATGTTCTGAGGCACTGTTGTTGCCATGATGACATAAAATAATGGAGGCTTCCAGATATTTCTCTGTTCTTACCCTGTGATCCCTTCAGGGATCAACTGACCTTAAAAATGATGCAGATCTGGAGCTTGGGGTCATTTTTGTTGTACAGAAGCTTTTTTTTTTGTAGGCAGTGCACTCACTGGTTAGAAACCATATGTGGTTAGTATTCTGGGTCTAAATGTGCACCCTCCTCTCTGGACACATATTCCCCCTAGAGTTTCTAGAAATGCACCGAGTCATTTCTCTGGCAGAAAAAAAAAGGCAAGACTTTTGCCCTCTCTTGCTTTTTCTCATTTACGCCTTTAAGACAATATGTGTATGTATCCTGCGTAGGTAGTTTTTCAGTTTCTTTCCAATTTTACAACAGCTGTGTGTTTTGTTTTCATATAGATCTAGTGTCTTGCCTAGAAAAACCACATCTGGTAATGTACATATGTCTTCAGCAGTTGATATGTTCCAGACAAGGATACAATGCATGTACTGTGAATCTGATGGAGCGTAGGCTCTGGTGTACAGTAGTACTCAAATGTTTGTGGCCTAGCAAAAAGTCGTCTTCCCCTTCACTGGTTGTAGTGAACAGAAACCTTTTGTTTTAAAACTTACGAGAATTGCCTAAGACCTACCTTGACCAGTTTGAAGGTATTCTTCAACCCTGTTGGAAACATTTACTGATAAAGCTTGGTAGCGGTGTTTGTGAGGGAGTTGCCCTCAACTGCGGGGAGAGGGTTGATTCAGGATCAAAATCTTGATTTTATAAATACTTATTTTTTCCACTGATAGCAATGGGACAACTTGTCTGTCTGCCTGTTGTTTAATTTAAATGCTTGTGAGATTGAGGCCCAAAATCTCAAATTAAAAAAAAACAACAACCCACAAGAAAAAAACCAAAATAAACCCCAAGAAAATTCATGTGCTTGTTTTATTAATAGAAACTTAGATCATCTGGAAACAATTTAAAAGAATTTGTCGCCGTTCTTGGGTGTTTTTTTTGTGTGTGTTCATCTTAGTGTGAGACACATCTTTTGTTTGAAGTGTGTACTATTTTAAACGAGCGTTATGTTTTCATGAAAACTCTGCTGGGCAATGTCTAACTCCAGACATAAAAGCAAATAAAGCAAGACAAACTCTCTGTTCATCTGAGATGAAAGGGCTTTTTTTAAGAAAAAGAGAGAGAGAGAGAGAGAGAGGATCTAAAACTACCTAATGGTCTCCCTTGTCTCTCTTTAATGTTCCTTACTGTCCTTCTGCAGTCCTCAGGAATTGCTCCATCTCATTGGTGTGTCACTGGGGTATGAACTACAAAGAAGTCTTAAAATGCTGCCATCTTTAGACTATATATAGTGAAGATACGCTGAAAGTGCTGCAATACATTGTTTCATATAGGTTGATTCTGATTTAACTCTGTTCAGCTGTACGTTTCAGATGAGAGGTGGAAATGCAGAGATTGATGTGAGTGCTTAATGACAAATAATGTATTTTGGGCACTTCCTGCACGCTGGTGAAGTAAACGTGAGGATTAACATCTTGGGTTTGGGGCTGTTCATTTTATGAATAGCTGAGATCTCTTGCGTGCAAGGTTGCCTATTTACAATTTCTGAAATTAATGAGTGAAATGCAGCAGCTCATCCTCAGTTTTACCATTTGGTATTGTCTCAAACAAAATTAAGCAAGTTTTACTGTAAACTTGTCTAAACTCTTCTCCATTGAAATCATAACAATTTCCAGTTGCTTGCTAGACTGAAGAATCAGCTGTCACGATTGCAGTATTGGCACTGTAAAGGTAGGTGTACTAGCGGTGGTAAGTGTTGTGAAGATCAAGAAGTGGGGGCTGTTGACTGGGGAATGAGCAGAATGGGCTGGTGGTCATATATGGGGTATCATTTCACCTCTGTAAAAACTTCAGTATGTGACTGTTGAGAGTTAGGAGAGCCTCCAGGGTTCCCCTGCCATGAGGCACTTCAGTGTGTTTCCACGCAATTCTTGCTCTATCTGGACTTAACCCTGTAAAGGCCAACAGTTCAATGGGAAGTACACCACTCGTTTTCTTGCTTATGAACCCTGTGTTTTTCATAGCATCCACTGTATGGCTGGAGCAAAAGAAACAGTTTTTGTTTCTATATTTTTACGGTCTCCAGATCTTTTGCACTGGCTGCAGACCTGTATTGTTAGCTACCAGACAGTGAAGACCAAAATGACTGTTCCAACGACCCTGGAAAATTAAATCCCCAGCCATGATACCAGGTGGGGCTATGACAGTGGTAGCAAATGGTGGTCTGGAGTGGGGAATGTCAGTGCTGCCGCTTGGAAGACCAAAGCTTGTAGGTTTTATCCCTCTTTTGCAAAACCCTGGGATTCTTCTATTATCTTGAGTTCAGTCTGCTAAGTCTTGTGAAAACAATAAACTGGCTTACCTCCAGTACCGTGATTTTATCTTGAATTAATAATAAGTTGTCTTTTCTCACAAAGACGAATACTTTTGTTTGAAACTAAAATTGCTTTATCTTCTTGGGGATTCTAACATGTTAGCTAACACATTAAATACGGTGGATTTTTTTTCCTAATAATCCTTTTGCTATCAGGCCCTTTGATCTACCCTGGATTTTAATGAGTCATTTAAAAACGGGTATGTATTTTGGCAATTTGACTGTGATGCTCTCTCTCAAATCAGTTACCGTTTTGAGAATGACATCTGAGTCTGCCTATGTTTCTGCATGACTGGAAACTGTCACTACTCATTTAAACTTATTAGTGCTGGAAATGGATATGCTGGTTCATCTAACAGGGGTGAAACACGAGGCACCAGCATTCAAATTCAAATGTTGTGCCCAAGAGTAAAGGAAGAGGTGATGGTAGTCATGAGAGCTTGGCCAATTAAGAGGCAAAAGCTGCACTGCAGCTCAAAGAGGTGTTGGGCGCTTTGTCTACAGGTTGCTAAAAACAGGTTGTGGCATTTTTGGGCAATTCAAGAAAATACTGTGTTTTAAGATAAAAGTTTAATAGGAGGATACAGTGCTTTAGCTGAAGATTATGCCATGGAAGACACTAAGTTTTGCTCTCAAGAGGAACCTAAGTTGGGAATACTCATTTTGGGGAGGGGACAATGAGCATTTGAGAAATTAGATTTTTAAGAGGGCAGATGCAAAGCTCTGACTGAAAGTTGAGCCTCTGTAATGGCTCTTGAGAGTCCATGCGTACACTGAAGGTATGCAAAACGATTCTTAAAGATACAAACCTGGAGAATGAAGGCCGTGACCCTGCATCTATCTTTAAAGGACCTGAAGCACTCGGGACACACGAGCACCGCTGGCACACGGTTGCTTTCCTCATCTAAAAGGGCTGTGAGCCAAAAGCGCAGAAAGAGACAAAAGGAGTCCCTGGGCGACTTGAGCTATAACCAGCCCTTAACATAACTCTCTTCTTACAAGGTGGTTGTGCAAAACCATATATTTTCATTTCTTCATTATTCTTCCACTCTATTATGTCTAAATATATTCCCAAAACAGAGATTATTTCCCCCTACCTCTTCTCTCACTCCCGTGCCTAAATACAAGACCAGAGCTTGCTTGTTATAGGAGTATTTTGATTGACAGTACCTTCACCATTTGAGACTAGCGGTGTGCTAAAATGAACAACTGGCATTTCATAAACTGTAAAACTGACCTGACAAAGTGTGATTTTCAATTTTTTTCTTTCTTTTTTTTTTCTCCTCTTCCCTTCTCTCACCAAGTTGTAGATGTGTCTTAATTCTGATGCTGTCATGCAGTTTTGTCACTGATTAACATTTCTGCAACCTATAGAGAACATACACTCTGAAATCCTTATTGTAGTCAGTTGGTAAACAGAACTTAAATGATACAGTTATAAATGAATCTTGTTTTAACATATTTCTTTTTCCCTAAATAGAGTTCAGACTGCAGCTGTAATACAATGATCTTGTCTGAAGCTGATGGCTGATAGAGAGCGCAAAGGTGATTCTTCAAGGTGATGGGAATGGTTAGGACAAACTAGATGTTATTAATGGATTTGTGACTTCCATACTACCTCTCAATAGCCCATTTATTTCTCTGTAACAAAGTAAGAGTTGTGGCCATCGGCTTAACTACCAGCTTTTTTAAGGTAGCTTACAGTTCTGCCAACCTCCAATGCAACAGCTCGCAGGCTCTTTCTTCTCTTGAGGGAAAATAATACTGGGAGGAGAAGGAAGTTTTGCAACCCTTAAAATTCCTAAAGAAAAAAAAGGCTGTTAAGATTCCTTTACAAATAAATTAAAAACAAAACAAAAAAACTCAATGAGTCATAGTTCACAGGAATATGAGCTTTTTTCCCCTCTGTGATGATACCTAGATATAATTTTTTTCCCATTTATGCCAAAGGAAGGCAAACTTTGCCACCTTTTTTGTTGGTGCTACACTTCAGTATTGCAACTGTATTTAAAGGAATAGTATAAAGTTTCGTCCATCGGTAAAATGAAGATGCTTCTGAACAATTAATAGAATCCCTTCACATCAGGTTTGAACGTTGAATAAAAGGAAATGATGAATCCGTTGAAAAAATGTATGAGGAGTTTCCAAAAGGCACAGTATAAATAACCAAGCTGGACATTTGCAGAAATGCTTATAAAGGAAAGCCATTTTCATTGCAGTGAGTAGTCTGCAGCTCACTAATTTGGAATAGGATGCTACTCCCAATAACGAAATTCATTTCTGTAACACAGTGGTGAGACTTTGGCTCAGATTAAAACTGAAATATTCCTTTATTAAAGCACTAATGCTAATTAGTGAATGAGAGCTCTCCTCCGAGTAAAGTCATGTTTCCTGTATGAAGTAGTGACCTGATCTTAAAGAAAGATCTTGCCTGATCAGCCTTTGAGCTGTTGCACTAGGCATTACATATTTTTACAACTCTTATGCTAAATAACATTTTAAAAGGATGTGCTCTCACCCAATGGAAGTGTGCTATATGTCAAATTACCAGCTCAACTGGAGCTGTTGGGCTCTGGTGGCACAGCTCTCCCTCTGGCAGCAGAGTGGCGGTGGGAACCCCAGGAGCTGAGCACGACGCATGGAAACCTGGCCGATCAGGCGCAGGGGCTAGATGGGCACAGTCTGCACCGCTGGGGTCCTGCTCCTGAAAATCTCTTCCCCATGCTTTGAAAACAGGCAAATGTAAGCTCTGGTCGCTGCCAGCTGCTGGCGTCCTGTGCCCTGCCGAGGCGTTGCTTCCTTCTGAAGCACCGCACAGGTAGGAGCTCCCTTCGGAGTTAGTGCCCTGGAGGCTGGACCTCATCCAGGGCAGCTCAAGCAGTTCCTTTTCATCCGCCCTTTCCTAAGAAGGTAACGGAAGTCAGAGGGGCTGCATATGCACTTGAAGGAAAGGAGGAAATCTTGATGGGGATGAACTGTTAGGAACCATTGCGTAAACATTTTTACATTATCTAGTAAGAATAATTCCCTTCTCTGATTTTTTTTTTTTTGCTTTTTTGCCAAGCTCTAATCAAAAGAGGCTTGGTTTTTAAGATGCAGGCATCTCCCACATGCAAGAATGTGACGGCTGCTCTCTTTCTTCTTCTGTGTAAGATGTTCTCTCTTAATTTGGGTGATGTTTTACCACTCATTCTGTGGTAGGGCTGTGGGCCAACCCTGTCGGTGCCCCCAGGCACTCAGCGGAGCAGAGCACAGGCTGGATCACAGATGATGGGCTGGGTGCCTCGCTGAGCTTGCAGCTGGATTGAATTATGGTGTTGGGTTTGGGTTTCCCTACAATCTAGCTGAGGGTTTCAGCACCGTCTGTGAGCTGTTTGTAGGCAGCAGCAGGTCGCACGTTCTGGAGTACGTTTGGGTGAGAGAGAAGAGAGGCTGGGGAGGACAGCAACCTCCATTGCTGGTTGTAGGTGTAGTTCACGTGCACATGCGGTCGAGATGCGCCCAGACTAATTGATAATGCCACAAATTCTTTGTAAAATTCTTTCTCACCATGGTCAGATCCCGCTAGCTTGCTACATTCAACTTTTGTAGGCTTTTTGCTAGGTATGTTGGGACATCTGTAAATATTTATTCAGTTCCAGCTGGTAGCTTCCTATTGCCTACTTCTCATCATCGCTTTATTTGCATTGAGTGATGGCTGTGGCGCCTATAGGGTAAAAAATAAAGAACAGATGGATCTTTTTTGAGCCCAGACTGCCTTTGGGCCCTGCTCGTGGTGGGGTTTTCATGACTTTGTGATAAGTAAGAAGCCATTTTCCTAATTCAAGGGGTGGAAAACTCCATAGCTTCCATTTGCCAGGACATCATGAGGTGATTCTTCTTTTTTTTTTTTTCTCCCAGAAGCACAGCAGGGGATCTAGTTCTCAACTAATACTGCCAGTTCCTCTTTGCCCTTGGAGAATATTCCTCTAAAGATTTGGGGGGGTTGTTTTGTTTTGTTTTGTTGTGGGTTTTTTTTTTTTTTTGGAGCCAGTTTTAGTAAACAAGTTGAACTTGCTCAAGGCTAGAGATACAAAGAAATTTAGGGTGGTGACCTGAGGCCTTATGCTGAGACATGTTTGTAGACCAGCTCTGTTACAAACTTGGAAGCCATAGGTAATTTGTTTTTTCTGTAAGTGTCCCTGAAGAGGAGGCAAATGGAAAGTATTTCAAAAAACAAAGCTTATATCAGCTTTCTGCCTTTCCTGGAGGTGGAGGATAGGGAGTTACTGTGCATGTCCACAGTTCTTTTTTCTTTTCTTTTATGATCTTTGATAGTTGGGAGTGGGGTAATATTTTACATAGTTATAATTAGAAATCTGTTGTTGATGCTTTGCATCTCAGTCCTGACTTGAATGCAAATAACCATTCAGTTAGGTAGAACAGGTATAGTTTATACCCCCAGGACAATGATTGAGAATAACTGTGTAAGGCCACAGATATTTCCCTTCCCTCATGCAAATTTAGCGGGAAGCATTTGCCCAACCCCCTCCTTGTTCTGCAGTCTTGCTTAACCTGGAACATAATGGAGTGAAAGATGGGGTTTGTAACAGCTTACAAAGGGGAAAAATAAGGAGTTACAGACTCTTTAATATTAATCTTTTCTTCCTCGTTGGCAGAGAGCTCCTGCATCTGCTGCTGTGTCCCAGTGCTTGCGCTGGGAAGTGCTCAGCTGGGCTTCATGGCTCAGACAAGAAGCTCTCTGCTGGGCTGTGACAGAGGAACGTGATTTTCAGCCCTGGTTTTGCAAGGAGATTCACAGTGAAAATAATACTGGAAACTGTCAAATCAGAGAGGATTTGCAGATTTCTAAAAAACAGTATGCCAAGCTACAGTTAGATTTTTAGGAACTGTCTAAGCATTGATACATAGGGAAATTATTATTTTCTTGCCTGGCTTGCCTGCCAGCTTTCGCACTGTCAAGAAGAATCCACATGTGACCTGAATAACACATAATCGTGACTCGGTGGAACTTAAAAATATGATTTACAGGGCTGACAGGCTTTTTGTTGTATCATCATTGTGTGGTTGTAGTGCAAACAAAAGTGCACTTCAAGTACCTAGAAAAGAATTAGACTGAAAAATATGTCATGTTTTTAATTCTGTGAATTGTTATGTCTCTGAGTAAGTCTTGTATGCAAAACATTTTTACTTCCCTCAGGAAGACAGGTGATTAAACATAATATTCTCATTTTCCTGTTGCTGCCGTATTTTTTCAGCTTGGTAATAAGCATTTCTTTTTTTAATCCATCTGTGCCCACTGTGTTTGGTTTTGCCCACTGAAAGCAGTCTTCATTTCTGGCAGTTTCATGTAAATCAGTAGCATTTTGGGGACAAAGCTTTGCCATGCTATTGCTACTCACTGCAGGAACAGGGAGGAGGTATTTAAATTCCCAGCTGCATGTTGACAACACTGTGGTTAAAACTTTTTTTCTTGGTCTCTTCAGCAGCCATCCCACCATTGCCGGTATCGGTATAAATAATGAGTGGTTAAAAAAATGAACCATTTCTATAAATACAGCATCTTCCTGCCTACTTTTCCCAAGAGAATTTGTTCTAATATTGTTTGCTCTACAGACTGTGGAGTATATTCATCTCACTACTTTCACAGGGGTAGATTGGGAGATCTTGTGAAGTCACTGGCCCAGCATCACTATTAAGCAAATATTTGCCGGGTTAATTTATGAATGCTGTAGATGATAAAACTTAAAGCTATTACAGACAAGTACTTAGGTATTTTTACATTGTAGATGGAGTGTGTCATCTCTCAGTGGAACAGCTATCTTAGTCTCAGATAGAAGGTGATGTGCACAGACTGAATGCTTTACCTTCATTCTGCTGCTGTACTTGAAGTCATCCTGCATCTACATTAATTTCCTATAAGGAAAGATTTAGAACTTTGAAATCCTGGCCGGAGCATCATTCTTCTGAAGTAACTTAACAAACTGGCATGTAACTTTGCCATCTCATGGTTGGTTGAGGTCCTGAGGCAATATTTAGTGTAACAGAATAAGCAGTGCTCCAGTTAACACAATCATCTCATATGCAGAAAGATGCATTTATGCCTTTCAAGACAAAGAACCTTTTCACTGTACATCCAGCTATTATTCTGTTAATTCTTTGCAGAGAATTGCCACATCTTTGTTTTCCTTTGGGTGGGGAAAGAGTTTAGCATGTTCTCACTGAAGAGCCCAGAGTTTGAAGCCACAACACTTACATGAGGATTAACTTTTTTAAGGACTTGAGGGTCCCCATGGAGTTGCCTGAGGCCCATTAATCAAAGATTGAATTTTCAGCCTAATACATTAGTTATGTTTGTGCAATTCCTAGAGGGCCAGTAAATCAAATTAATCTTAATTAAATTTAAGTCTGTGATAGGAGGGGCCAAAAAAAAAAAAAAAGAAAATCGTAATATTGTAGAGTTTAAAGCTTGAAAGGATCATTAGACAAGCAGACCGTTACTTTTTCTGCTTAAAATGTAAATACATTTTAAATTCACATTTCTGTAAATACATTTTAACGAAATCATTTTTTAGACTCAAGTTAGACTTTTGGTAATATACTGACTATTGTGCCTTTGTCTTCATGGGAAGAGTATTTTTCAGACCAGTAGGTTGAAAGCTCGTTTGATAAGCCTGTCTTGTCATGCTAAGCCTGTAAATTGTTTTGATCAAATTTGCAACTGTAATAGTAATATTAGAAACAAAATTCCTATAGTGGATGTTTCCATATGCTAGAAGGGGACAAAGCTAAAAGTAATAAAGATGTGTGGTTTTTGTATTTATTCTTAAGTTGACTTAAATATTCCATTTAAATCCTGCGCTAGGAATCCTTAGATGTGTGAGATGATGCAGAATTAGAATCATAGAATCATTAAGGTTGGAAAAGACCTCTAAGATCATGGAGTCCAACCGTCAACCCAACACCACCATGCCCACTAAACCTTGCCCCTAAGCGCCTCATCTACACGTCTTTTAAATACCTCCAGGGATGGTGACTCCACCACTTCCCTGGGCAGCCTGTTCCAAGGCCTGACCACTCTTCCAGTAAAGAAATTTTTCCTAATGTCCGATCTAAACCTCCCTTGGCACAACCTGAGGCCATTTCCTCTCGTCCTGTCGCTGGTTACTTGGGAGAAGAGACCAACACCCACCTCGCTACAACCTCCTTTCAGGTAGTTGTAGAGCGTGATGAGGTCTCCCCTCAGCCTCCTCTTCTCCAGGCTAAACAACCCCAGTTCCCTCAGCCGCTCCTCATAAGGCTTGTGCTCCAGACCCTTCACCAGCTTCGTTGCCCTTCTCTGGACATGCTCCAGCACCTCCATGTCCTTCTGGTAGTGAGGGGCCCAAAACTGAACACAGTATTCGAGGTGCAGCCTCACCAGTGCCGAGTACAGGGGCACAATCACCTCCCTGCTCCTGCTGGCCACACTATTTCTGATGCAGGCCAGGATGCCATTGGCCTTCTTGGCCACCTGGGCACACTGCCGGCTCATGTTCAGCCGGCTGTCAACCAGCACCCCCAGGTCCTTTTCCACCAGGTGCCTTTCCAGCCACTCTTCCCCAAGCCTGTAGCGTTGCCTGGGGTTGTTGTGGCCGAAGTGCAGGACCCGGCACTTGGCCTTGTTGAACCTCATACAGTTGGCCTCAGCCCATCGATCCAGCCTGTCCAGGTCCCTCTGCAGAGCCTTCCTACCCTCGAGCAGATCAACACTCCCACCCAGCTTGGTGTCGTCTGCAAACTGACTGAGGGAGCACTCGATAAAGATATTGAACAGGACCGGCCCCAAAACTGAGCCTTGGGGAGCACCACTCGTGACCGGCCGCCAACTGGATTTAACTCCGTTGACCACAACTCTCTGGGCTCGGTCGTCCAGGCAGTTTTTTACCCAGCGCAGAGTGCACCTGTCTAGGCCGTGAGCCGCCAGCTTCTCTAGGAGAATGCTGTGGGAGACAGTGTCAAAGGCTTTACTGAAGTCCAGGCAGACCACATCCACAGCCTTTCCCTCATCCACGAGGTGGGTCACCTGGTCATAGAAGGAGATCAGGTTGGTCAAGCAGGACCTGCCTTCCATGAACCCATGCTGGCTGGGCCTGATCCCCTGGTTGTCCCGGACATGGCTCGTGAGCGCCCTCAAAACGAACCGCTCCATAATCTTCCCCGGCACCGAGGTCAGGCTGACCGGCCTGTAGTTCCCCGGATCCTCCCTCTGGCCCTTCTTGTAGATGGGCGTCACATTGGCGAGCCTCCAGTCGTCCGGGACCTCCCCAGTTAACCAGGACTGCTGGTAAATGATGGAGGGTGGCTTGGCAAGCTCCTCCGCCAGCTCCCTCAGTACCCTCGGGTGGATCCCATCCGGCCCCATAGACTTGTGAGCGTCCAGATGGTGTAGCAGGTCGTTAACCGCTTCCTCTTGGATTGTGGGGGGTTTATCCTGCTCGCTGTCCCTGTCTTCCAGCTCAGGGGGCTGAGTACCCTGAGGATAACTGCTCTGACTATTAAAGACTGAGGTAAAGAAGGTGTTAAGTACCTTACTTAACCTGAAGATGTCTGCATTTTAACAAAACAGACAGCAGTTTTGCATCTCTAAGTCTATTGATTGTTTCTGAGGAAAATTTCTCTTTCGATTTAAATCCAATAGAAACTTTTTTTAAATACTCGTCTTCATTAGGCTGATATTGCCCTCTTTCAAAACAGCAAGGCGTCTCTCCACTTCTGGTTCTGAAGGGCATATTTAGTGTTCTTTCATATCTCTATTTTTATGTCTCGTAAGAAAATTTGTGCACAAACAGACATTGCCAGTGTACTTTTCTTTGCATTAAATCAGATTTCAATGCTTTAGAGCTGTGAAAGACAGTATAAGCTTCAGTCTTTCTTCTAGAAACACCCTAGTTAAAAGCTATCACTTACTTCTCCTTGACCTATTTCTTCATGCATCTAGTTTTAAAACAATTCCTAGAAGCTTGCAGGAGTTTTTGCCCACAGGGTGTGCTTGGTGTAATCCACTGACATAATTTATATATTCATAGGTCTGTGTCCTAGGTGGGCAACCTGAAATAGCTGGTTTATGTTTGGGGTTTTTTTTGGCGTGGCGTGACACTGACAGTGGTATTCTGAGCCTCATTCAGAAATGAAACTGTTTCCTCCGGAGTATGTTCTTGATGCATCAAAAGGTTTCTCTGTCGTCTTTTCCCTGTGCGTCTCCCATGTGCATCCTTCCTTTATTTTAGCAGTCTTCATTTCATCCTGGCAAACAGAGGGGAACTCTGGATTTATTATTAAACTCTAATAAGGGTGCACAAATTGTTTTGAAGTTAAAGACAAACAACACTGCTTGGACTATGTAAATAATGCAGTGGGCTACCTGACATACTGGAGAGAGATGCTTCTAGAGTTCCTCACCTCATCACGTCTCCTGCAAACAGTTGGTAAAGGTTGGCTTCCAGTTAGGCTGGTAACTGTCACTTTCTTCGTTAGGCTTAAAAAGGGGTGTCTCTCTTCTGTGTTTTTTGTAATGTTCCAAAGAAATGAAACTTCCCGGGAGAGTTATCAAAATTTTCCTCTTTCTTTGCTTTAATGTTTTTTGCTGTGAGAGAGGTTGAGAGGTTTGCTGAGCACCCAGCCGCTCTCCCTGCTTTTGGTTGGCTTCTGAGCAGGTCGCTGAGCCCAGTTCTGTGAATAAGTTATGCTGTGGTTTATTAGACTATCTAATAAATTGTAGAGCTACAGACGTTAACATTTAATTAACATCCCAACATACACAGCCATTCTGTATTCACAGGCAAACCAGTGTATTTAGTAAGAGTTTAAGCTTGGGCCCTTGCTGGCTCGGTCGCAGCTTCACCCACTTCAGCTGAGCTGTGTTCTTGCTTCTACTAGCAGAAAAATCTGGTTTCCTTACTGCCAAACAGGCAGCTTCAGTTTCGGATAGATTTGTTGTCCTCTACAGATCTTGAGGCTGCAGAATTGTCCTACTCCATGGGATATATTGCCAGATTTCTGCTCTGTGAAAGGAGAGAGATGGTGAGGAAGAGAAGAAATGAAAAGTGTTGTGCTTAGGTGCTTCATGGGTTTGCACTAATCCTGCTCTGAACACAGCAAAAGCTTTCTCCTTTTGTTCCAAGCCCGGTAATACACGTATGTAAGATGCGTTTTGTGGTACCCATGTTGCCAGCCTTTTCATTACAATCTCCTATCTTAAGTTTTGTATTTTGGCTCTGAGTTTATTGCTCCATGCAAAGATGTGGCATAACCTCTTTCAGCCTACAGTGAACACTATTTTATCCACACTTTTCTTAAATTTGTTTGCCAATTCGGGGGGTTGTTTTGCTTTTCCATTCAGCACCATGAACGTGTTATTTTATGGCCACAAGTGCAAGCCATTGCAATGTCTATGTCTAAATGCCATATTTGCATAAAATAACAAGGTGATGAACATTATTTTAAATGGTTGGAGTGGATTTTTGCTTTTATTTATCTATTTTCCCCAGTAGAATACTGGTGATAAGATTAAAATGATGAAACATTGGATTAGGAATTGTTTATTCAGAGGGATTTTATGTTTGACTGTGGTAAGCATTGATAATGATAATACATGACTCTATGCAGTGAACAAAACCAAACACAATTAAAATACTTTGTTGATATTGGTAAGACAAAATTTTAGGCTTTCTTGGGAAACTTAATGGGCTGGCTTTCCTCTAGCTTTCATGTTTTTTGCTTCTGATGGGATGCACAAAAGTCCCTTTTGGTCATGTAGATCTTTAATGTCCTTATTCTGTCTGTGTGGCTCCAAATTTGTCTAGTCGTGTTGCTTTAGGTTATTGTGTTTTGGTCATAATTGCCAGGCAAAAATAGTGTGGAAATATAAGGGGTATGCAGATAGGTTAATACAGAGCCAGAGAAAAGTGTCCATGTAACCATAGTGGTTTGGGCTTTTTTTTTCAGTTTGCAGAGGTTGAGCTTTTTGCATGCTTGTTTTTATGTATGATCAGTTAGCCCAGGATTAGGCTTTTTTTGTTTGTGGTGTACATCCTGCTCTTGGCCTAAAATGAATGTTAATTAGACTTCTGTACTTATATGTGCCACATTGCAGAATCATCTCCTTATTAGTAAGACAAATAAAAGCACAGATGAGATAAGAAAGTCAGAAAGAAACAGGGATGAGATCAAGGACAAACACTCTTGTTCCGAAATTATAAAACAGAAGAAGAGAGATGCTTAGAAAAGTTGCAAGGTGACACTTTAAATATTTAAACATGACAATTTCCTTTTTGTGCACCGTTAACTTGTAGAAGGGCATTACTGCAAGACATTACTGAAAACATTACCTTTTAATAGGCTTCAATAAAAGTAACATTAGCAAGAAAACCTTTATAGAGCTAAGTGGTGGGTTTTGTTGTTCTTTGTTTTTTCTAAGAAGTGGGTCCTTTTAGAAAGCTGATTCCTAGCTCAGGCTTGGGAGTAGCTGGGTCAAAATTGATTGAAGGAATATTACTTTATAGTTGCCTATCGTAGGGCTCTTTGTGAGTACTTGGCTATCATTGGCACCAGTCATCACCTACAGGAAACGGAGCTAGGGGACCTTGTCCTACAGCAAAGGAACTGTCATATTTGTTATTCTTATGTAGGGTCTGACAAGAATATTTAGCCCAAGGTCTCCAGAAATCCCTGCCTTTCAGAGTATTGTGAGCTCTGTCCTGGCCAGAGTCCTGCTCCAGACTGGATTGCTCCTGGTGATATGTACTAGTGCAATGGGAACTAACAATAGAAGTAGTACAGCAGTAGTGATAAGCACTATAAAAGTATGTTTTGTTGTTTGAAACTGTTTTCTATAGAAATTAGTAGTTATGCTCCATTGGGAGCATTGCATATTTCTTTTAAAGAAGTAGTGTGGCCCCCCCCAAAATTGCCACCTTGTCCTTGTTGCAGAGTAGGCAGACTATTAGGTTCCTGATTCTTTTGACAAAATAAATGTTGTTTTTTTCGTTAGACCTGATAGTTGGTCTGAAAACAGGTTTGCTCTCTTTTTCTTTTGTTTTTTTCCCAGTTGCATTACTAGACTAATAAAAGCTATTACAAACCTTGCTTTTCATGGTTGCATTGATTTTTGGGGTGATTGAACTTGGAATGCGATACAGTGAAGCACATTAAATTCTGATAAACCATTAATTCATGAAGTAGAGGTCATGCAGAAAATAATAATGAGTTCAAAGACTGTGGTCAGTACCAATGATGGAGTTGAAGAAAAAAGGTCATTAGCTGCTGAGTTGCGTAACAGGTTCCTTTGAGTTAGAGCAGAAGCTTTATTACCTGGATGGGCAATATCAGAAGAAACTGGAAAACATCACTTACGGTGCAATGCTTTGACCCCAGCGCACTAGATGAGTTCTAACATCAGTGATTAGGGATGAATGTAAAGGCATAGGTAAGAAATGGTGTTCGAGAAAATGGGGAGATGAACTGAAAATTGTGGCATCCAGATGTCTTGATATTGCACCTATTTGTGATTCCCAGGGAAAGGATAGCACGTACTGATGAAGAGTGGTTTTATTATTGAGTTTAAAAAACGTGACTTGATGTGCGTGAGTGTGGAAAAAAATTATATGAGCCTGATAGAAGTTTTAGGTGTTTCAGAGGCCATGTCTGTGGTGTGCTCCATCCTCTCTTGAGATAAAAATTTCATTAGTCCCAGTTTTGATATAGCGTGGAAGAAACTTCTGATTATGTCATGATGGGGAGACTCCCCCTGCTCCTCAACTACAAAGAGAAAATTATTGGCACTAAAACTGATTTATTACTACAGGCTGTGCTTAAAATAACTTTTATTACCATAGTGGCCATAATGTGGTAGAATTCTGTAGGTGTATTGATGATGTGGAAACCTCTGTGCTTTTCTTTTAGAAGTGCTTTCAAAAGGCTGCCTGATTTCTGTGCTTTCCTTGATAAGCAGAAAAGATTCAAGACTTTCCTGATGACGCAGTTTTGCAGTGTGGTAACAGAGTTAGGAAGGGTCAGGTTTAAGAAGGACTAACAACTGCAGAGTTTTAAATTTATCCCAGTCTGAACCAAATGTTCAGTCTTTCACCTTTTGGCCATGAGTTTTCTTCTTAACTATCTAGTTACTGACTGCTCCTTTGTGCTGCTTCCTCATCCTTCTTGTGAAGGGATTCTCTTTTTTCCGGCTTCCTTCCTCCACGTCTCTAGAAGTCTCACAAGACAAATGGCTATAATAAATTTACACAAGGCAAGATTAGCAAATTTTCTAAACAAGTTTCTTTATTTGTTAAATTTCAGTATTAATACTGGGCATTTTGTGTAAAAGGCTCTTTGCCTTTCTGAAAAAATAAGAGGAACCTAACTTTTCAGGCTACAGCGGGACAATCGCCTGGATTATTTCAGCTCTTATTTTACAAGAGGGCTAGCAAAGGAAGGACTTGATAGCAAGCAGCTGGGGAAGTTCATTTTCTTTGCTACGGAGGACAGTGGACGTTTTGGTAGGCTCTAGTGCTGAGATATGTGAAGGATGGATGTTGTTTTACCCCAGCCCGTGCATATCCTCTGTTTCCCTGTTTCTGTGGAATGTCATCTGGGGTTTTTTTCCCTTTGCTGAACAGGAAAACTGAGCAAAAAAGTCAGCTGGAAGAACTAGCACAGTTACTTTTCACAGTCCAGTTTCTGCTGCTCTGAGCACCTGTGGCAAACAACCTCCCCTTCTAAGCCAGTCGTAGGATGAAAGAAAATGAAATAAATGAAATGTCTTTGGGTGGTGCAGGGGGAATGCAAACTATCTGTATGATGAACAGGGATATGACGGCATTTTTGCCACAAGGTAGTACCTGGAAATCGGTATTTAAAATGCTCTTCAAGTCACATCGAACGTGGTAAGGCTGGGAATCAAGGGAGCTCTGCTCCCTTCAGAGCAACTAGAAAGACACCTTCCCCTTCTCGCGCCCCCTGCTCCTTTCCAAAAAACAAATTATTTTTCTTATTGCTTTTTCCGATACCGCACGTGATGCATCCTATGCATCTTTTAAGCTACATCAGTCCTTGTCAAAGGTCTGAGAGACGATTGTAGTTTTTAAGAGCGTTCACAATCTTATGATCTCCCTTCGCGGGAGTAGGCGGGGAATTTATGCTCGAGCCGCCAACATCCATGTGTCTGTTCCCCACTGCGATACCCTCCATGCGCATCCTTTTGAAGTCTGTAATGGTATTTGAAGACAATAATCTAATCTTCCAGAATAATATGCTGCTCTCAGTTTTGTTTGCTTACCGCATGCATGTATCTAAAGAGGCAGGTTTGTCTTCTGTAGTCCTAACAAGAATCCTGGGTCTGTTGACTTCAGAAAGGCAAAAGCTTAACCCTGTGAGTCTTTTATTAATAATCTCTCTTTACTTCAGTTTAAAAAAGAATAATTTTAGGAGTGTTACCAAGATATGGCTCTGGTAGGGAGACTAAGGGTTTATATATTTGCCAATGTAACTTTTATGTGCTCAATTTTAGAAGTGGATCCAAGCTGAAAATATGAAAACAACTTTTATAAAACCTGAAACTAATATAATTTGTTTCCTATTTCAAAATAAAACAAAATAAAAATGGTACTGATTGGTTTTCAAATGAATAAACCTGATCCTTGCAGAGCTTGAAACCTAAACATTGTAGCAGGAGGAACCTAGAAGTAAAACGGATTTCATTGTTCACCCTGCAAGAAGTTGAAGCTGGGAAAAAGGCAAAAGTAAACAAGGAAACAGTGTCAAGTAAATAGACGCTGAAATCATCTAACAGTTAGCTGTTAATAAATCAAGTCTGGCATTAATGTAGAGAACCACTCTGCTACAGTGGGATTGTAGTGCAGCATTTTGAAATGCTATTGTGGAATATAATCTTTTAAGAAGTGTCTGACTTGTATATGAGCTGTGTGGAGGTTTCCATCTCTTTTGGCATTCTGCCCATTTCAGGCAAAATGATGCAGCATCTTAGCCCATAAGACTGTGAGAAGTGATGGGCGTTTGTGTGGCAAATATGACAAATATGCCTATGGTACATTGGTGGGAAAAACTGTACTTCTAGTGGTTCTGGAAGTAGTTTTGCGTTGTATGTTTTGTGAAATGAGAATTTCTGTTAGTCAAGAAACTTTCAAAAAAGGTAAACAGAACTGTTGTAGAGTTAGACATCAATGTGTTTTTTTGGGGGGCTCAGTGCCCTCATGTAGGGTAAAGGGTGTAAGTACATTTTTTAATTTTAAATCCATTACTATTTTTAAACAGAGTTTACAAAAACATCACTCTAAACGGTATGTTGTCTCTTTTGACCTTACCAGTAATGCTTTTCTCTCTGCCTTGCAAAGAAGCTTTTCCCTGTAGACTTACCCATCAGCTCCTGAAAGGCAAAAGGAGGTAACAGCTGAGCTGAAGTTGAGGTGTTTGGGGTTTTTTTTGTTGTGGGTTTTTTTTTTTTTGCTGGAAGACATATATGATTGATTTAGGAACAAAATATTATGTTAAATAAACTGGTATTTGATGACTTCAGGTTGTTTTTCCTGTGCTTCTTTACTGTCTCAGCATTCTGCACCTCTTATGTCCACATTCTCAAACCCTGCTGGTGTGCATCAAGAGACTAGCATTAAAAAAAAAAAGAAAAAAAAAAAAAAAGAGTTGATTACAGCTGCTTAGAATGCTATGAAAAAATGGTTTTAAAAAATGGTCCAAAAAAACCCCTTCCGGGCTATTATTACTAATTTCACAAAGCAGCAGTGGTTCTAGATCTGTTCAGGTGGCCAGTTCCACTCATTTTGAAGAGTGTGACTGTGCTTTTTCAAGACAAGACTATGCCAAATTAGTTGATCTTTTTTTTTTTTTGTTAGTTATTAAGTAAGTCTGGCCAAGCTGCACTTACTTGGATTAAATACAAGCAAAAAGAAAACTCACATTGGTTCAGGAAGTTTGTTTTGTGGTTCTCTGGAAGAGAACATTCTGTCCCCTCTTTGCAAAACCAATACAAACAGTCTCTTGGCACAGGCACCGTTCTTTGTAGATACCTTACTTTAAATTATCTCTCAGTTATTTTGCAAGATTAAGTATCGCAGTTCCTATTTCCTGGATAAATTCTGCCTTGTATAATTGTGCTTTCACTTTGTAAGTCGCATCTGCAGAGGTAGTTGGGCAATACGATTAAATCTTCTAAATGCTATTTGAGGTCTGTTGATGAAAGATACTGAATAATAGAAATTGTGATTATAAATTGTAGGATAGTAAAGATTGTTTATAAAATAGCACTTATTCAGAAGTGGTTATATCTCATTGTAGAAATGATCATGTGCATATGGCTTGTGTGATTGTTGATGTTACTGGAAAAGAGCCGTAGAAGTACAGAGGAGCAGTAAAATGTCCAGAACTGTGAGGGATTTTTCTGTATTGGGTAGTTGAGGAATTGTGTGCGAGTTTTGTTAAGAGATGTCCTTTTCCCTTTTGTTTTACATTTTTAAAGGTTATTATTAAGTTACTTTGGCTTACTAAAGGAGTGTTGAGGACAATATGTTTCATGTGCTTATATTAGCCATTTCTCACATGTGAGGATTTGGCATGTGGAATTACGAATAAAAGCAGGGAAAGAAACCTGCGCTGTGCAACCTTAATCAAACAGGGAACAATCTCTAGTGCCCTCTTTTGATAATATATTCAGTGAAACCAATTGGGGGAGGATCTTAAGTGGGGTTAGACAGATTATTGGACTGATTCTTCAAGTGGCTGTAACTCCTACTGGCTTGGGCTTTTACTAGAAGGTAAATGAAAGATATCTTGTAGCTTGTGGGAAGCAGTCCTACTTGTAGTAAGTAATATTCCCAGAGAATGATAAAAGCAGACATATATACTGTCTGAACAAATCTCTGCTGTAACAGCTTTGAAGTGAGCTGAAGGTTTACACACACATTCGGATGTAATTTTTGAGAAAGAGCTAAATTTTTTATTCTGAAAAGAAAACACACTGAAAAATCCTAACCTTGCAAACTTTCCATTTCCATACATTTAAATCCAAAGACTAAAGTGTTTTGATTGTCATGTCTGTCTTATCTTTCTAGCAAAGCCTTTTTCCTATAATTAAGAGTGCATCGATTTTTCTAATTGATGCCAAATCCAATCCAAGCCACCCACACAATTATTTCATCTTCCCTCCCCCTCCCATCATTATCTGATATTTTGTTTGCACAGTCATTATTCATTAACTGTATTCATGTCCAGGACTGCAAACAGTAAAATCACATTAGCAAGAAGGAGCTCTGAGACTCACCAGTGAAATCTATTTTTTACTTTCCTGTGCCTTTCAGATGAGAATCCCAAAACCTGTCACAAATCTTGGAGATAAGGAGCTTGGAAACAATGAATGTGCTAGTGATTGGAGCGTTCTTTTCTTAGCAGAATTCTTTAGTTCTTCCACACTACTGAGAAGAATTAAATTCTGCATAAGAAGCTACTGAGATCACAAGTTACTATTGGAAAAGAAGAGAGATGTAGTCTGTCCTTTTTTTTACATACATACATATACATATATATGTGTGTATATATGTATGCATGCAGGCAAGCCTATTCCCCTGTCTCAGAGCTTCTTAGATGACCCTGTTTGATTTAGAGGTAACTTTTGAGCATGTCCCTTTTTCCTCTTTGGCGTATCCTCGGGTAGCTGTGTCTGCCCCCTTCCCCTTTTGAGAGAGAGGGACCTACACACAAAGGTCTCGCTGTGATTGCTCCTGAGGCTCTTTGGTCTGTTGCTTTTTCAGCATTTGACCTTGGTTCCTCTGAAATCAATGGCAACCCTCTCACACTGATCCAGGGTATTAGTAAGCATTGCATGTGCTACTAAACATACTTGGCTCTTAGAGTGCTCCTCATCACTTGCACTCGTATTTTATTAAGACGACCGTCACCTTTATCCGTGTTTTGCAAGGGAGAAAATGGGCACGGAGAGTCAGAGGGTCTTGCCCAAGGCCAGTGAGCTGGGAAAGGCCAAGGCTAGTGGCTGGGAAATGAGGTATGGATGGACGGCAGCCCATGCTGCCTCAATGTGCTGTGCCCATGTGTCATTTCTTCAACCTGGGTTTCCTGGTGAGCAAACCATTTATCACCTAACTTCCCTTAAAATATTAGAATTTTAAGTTTCTGACAGAATTAGGTGATTACCAGATAAACCGCAACTATAATCTGGTCATGTTAGCAAGCAGCTTGATAAGGTTCAGTACATAAACTAGCTCAGTTTATTTTGTGTAATTAATATGCAACTACTGGATCAATTCAGATTGACTGAATTGACCTATTGCTGCCTGCCCTGGTACTGGTTTGACTTGTTACTGCTTCTTCCTAATTCTGTTGCTATATCAAATCGATCTGTACTTTTTAATTATTTTTAACTGGATCTTAAAATGGAAAACATTGGGTTGGTAACCAACGGGGAAAACAACGGGGTTGGTAAGGGAGGGGGAATGGAACCTCTCACAGAAGGCACAGAATTGGGATAATGTCAAAATGATGTCCCAAAGAGAGTAACTCATAAGAAAATTCAACTGTAAACAGGGCAGGTTTGGCAAAATTTGAAGGACTGGTCAGCGCCTGGGATGGTGCAGCTATGAAGCTGGAAGCGACTTGTATGTACAACAGGTTAGAACAAAGTGTTGGGTATGACTAAAGAAATGAAATGGAAAAGGACTAAGCTTGTCCGAACTCTTGAATGTCAGTTTCAAAATGGAGAGATGGCATAAATTTGAGGAGAAAATGGGAGAATACCATAATTGTCACCTTAAAAAACAAACAAACAAACAAACCAAACAAACAAAAACCCCAAAACAAAACAAAAAAAAAACCCCAAACCACCCCAAAACTCCAAAACACTATGGCATTTACTGTCTCCTTCCTCTGCCTCTTGTCTTGGTTTTCACCTTACTCTTCCTTTCCTGCATCCTTCTTCCCCAAGTGACCCATGGGCTCCAGCCCCACTGGTTTGTGGGGAGTTTTTTGAGCGGTCCCCAGTTTCTCTCAATACAAACGTGTTTTTTCCCATCTCCCTCCCATTCGGGCCACATGGCTGCTGGTGCCTTGTGAGCGCAACCCTGGGCTGCTTGCCCCTCAGCCACAGCTGAGCGCTGGCAGCGCAGGGGCTGCGTGGACAGCAGTTGCTTCCCGACAGGGATCGGGATGCGAGGTGAGAAGGGGCTCCTCCGCTCTCACCGATACCTCCGTCCTTGTGCTTGAGCAAGCTTTTACGAAATGTGTTTATGAACGCGCTACACTCGTTCCCTTTGGGTTTGCAGCCTTCTCAGCTCTGCTGAGCCTGTCAGGTCCACAGCTTTGTAAGCTCCTCACCCCACCCTTGAAAAGGGATCGAGCCCCAAACGGTGCTTGAAAGCAGTGTTTAGGGTGGAAGTTGTCCGGGTATCCTGACTATGAGGTTCCCGTTAGCTGTACAGAGGAGTTCTTTTTGATATTGCTGGTATTTAGAAAGTTCATGTTTGACAGTAGTGGATGAACTCTAATCAGAAATGTACTTCTCCCTCTCATGCAATAAGGAAAATCACATTTTAAGAAGTCAGTGCTTAACAGGTCTAACTGATTGTATAATGCACAGTGGAATTGCAAAGCTGAACCTGTTTCTTTTATATTTTTTCAGTGATTTGTCCTGTTGGGCAGCTGCCTTCTGAGTGACTCTGGAGAGATGCCAGCCACTTGAGCTGAATCAAGCAGTGGCAGGGACAGCATCTACCCGGGCTGAAGTTTTAATCCCAGGCACGTGGCATTTGCACAAGTGGTCACTGGTGAGTTGTACGTAAGCGCAGCTTCTCTCTCTCTCTGTCTCTGTAACAACTGGCACCTTGTTGCAAGCTGTAAGTTTCTGGATGCAAAGACTCGCCTGCCTTGCTTGTTTTTCCCAGAGGGTGACTGACGAGCTTAGAGAAAATGAGAGTGGTCCAGGTTACCAGCTAATCTTAGGAAATCTGTACTATTTGTTTGTGTGTTTATGGATTATTTTCTCCTCTCCCTCCACTGCATGAGTAACATCCCGGTGAGGCCAAACTTCAAATCTGTAGCGGTTGGTGTGTTGTACTAGACGACATCACCGTGCCTTTTTAATCGGAGGAGGTTTTGTACCCTCTGCCTTAGCGCTTCATAGCCTGGAAATACAAGCTGTGGGGCTCTGATAACAGAAGTAGGGCCTGGCTGCTGTCAGCAAGAGGATGATTAAAAATGCGTGTGTGTGTGCTTGTTCACTCCCTTTCCAGCTGAATAGAAAATGAAACTCCCCAAAGCCTTTTATGTAAGTGCATGGCGGTTTTTTTTCCTATTTAAATCTCCGTGTGGCTGTGCGCAGACAAACTTCATCCCCAGCTTCCTTTTGAAGATGCTTTGTGAAGAGAAGAGTGTGCTTCTTTTGACCTCCGAAGTGTGATCCTGTCTTCAGTTCAGTACTAGACATACCCTCTCTGCAAAAGATAATAGCTAGCAATTTTTTTTTTTTTTTTGAGAGGAAGGTGGTTTCCAGTCAGTTTCTCCCATCTGTGATTTTCCTTGGTAAAACAATGGCAATCTGCTTCTTCCAGCAGCTGAAATGCTGTGATTCTTTGACAGCAAATGTGTGGAGTGCTGCCTTGCACTTTGTAACACCCTGCTTTATTTAAGACACTGTCATGCTGGGCTGACTGCTGTCTTCCCAGGAGTGTTGCACCAAGGAATTATTGATGAGATGCAGCCTGGTCTGCAAAGCACACGTTTGCTATTAAAAACAACATATGTGCCCTTAGCTATTGCTAATCATTTAAACATCTCTGTGAAATTTGGGGGAAGTGGCCCCTCTGTACATGGATAGGGTTCCATTAAAGCATTGGCACGATACAGCTCAGCATCCAATACTGAACCTTCCTATGAATATCAGAGTTGAAGATTGGTGCTTTAAGCAGAACAGCTTGAAGTTATCTTCTTCTTGAGAAGGTAGAAGGAGCCCCCGGTAAGGATGGGTACAGGAAGGGCAGTGCATGTCCCAGGCTCTTGTCTGACTCTTTCAGGTTTTTACCATGTTGTTAAGAGTGCTTGTTGGAATATTTGGACAAAAACCTGGAGGTCAGTGCCGTATTGAGCTGTACGTGCTAACTTGATTAGCAGTAGAGTTGAAAAATTACTCTGGCCTGAAAAATTATGAGGGTAATTCTGGCTTTATGCTGGAGGAGGCAAAGGCAGAACAAGGAACTGAAGTACATTATTTCAAGGTCCAGTAGTCCATTAAACCAGGCTAAAACAAGTATGTTTTAATTAATGGAAAGTTTGGAAAAACAAGTTTGGTGCTATTGTCAAGCATCCATTGTATTTTTGCAAGTTGGAAGATACCTGTCCTTAAGTTCTCATTACCGCTGCTCTTCCCGCTTCAGTTCAGGCGTAACAGCTGCTATCTTGGGAACCGCTGAAGGTAGATGCAGTTCCTTTATCTGCTCGAGAACTCTGAACCCCAGCACTTAAATAATATAACAACTTCAGTGCTAACTCCAGCAGCTTTGGAGGAGAAAGGTTTTAAAATTGTTGCCATTGATTTTCTGGGTATATAGAAATAGAGAAAGCAAGGTAGTAATTGAAGCCATGTTTTTTGTTTAAAATCGTTATTGCCTGGGTAGCTTTTTTTCACCAGTAAGTGTTTTCAATTATTAGAAGTTAGAGACCAGAGGTTTTCTAGAAGCCTAATAATTTCATGTAGATAAAATTATTCTCTTACAGTGGAAGCATGTCTATGTCTTGGTCAGGAAGGTCCCAAATTTAAGACTAGTTGCTGTCTGTCATATCTGTTGTCGCAGTCTGACTCACAGGCTTGAATGCCAGCATGGGGGAGAAGGCAAAAACCTTTGCTCCCCTGTAGCGTGGGTGGGAAAGCATCTCCATGTGGAGAGCCTTCTTTCAAAACCCAAGATCATCAGGAAGGTACATTGAAAATTCACTGCACAAATAAAGATTGAGTCAGCCAACGCCTGCTTATCACGTCAAGTAGTGATTACACCTTGACGTAAATCACCTTGTGCTATGAATACATTCAATTTGATGGGTTTGCCTACGGCTGCACTTGAGAAACATGTGTGAGCTCATATTTCTGAAAGCGCTGTAGTAATAGAGCATACAGCTTCAAGTGCAGCGTACGTGGAGAGTGTCCTGCACTTGGGGTTAGATGGCGTTCTGCACTTTGCTTTCAATCCTGCTCTATTGCTTTTTGCTACCTGCAAATGCAGTCTGCTCTTTTGAAACTGCAGTTTGAATCTGTAACCTGAATTTTCTCATACTTTTTTTTTATTGATGCTTTTCTTTTTTTGCATTTCTAGTTGTTCTTAATTATAGGTATCCTTTGGTCTCAGAGCAGTATTACACCAAAGTGAGTGGCTAATACAAATATTGCAGAATCAGGTAAATGGACCTCCTGCCCCAGATGTTTGTTTATGTTGCTGGGATGCTGAAATGCACTGACAGAAATTGCAAACCATCATAAACCTGCAAGTGATTAATGGTCAGGTATCAATGATTATTTTGAAACTTAAGAAAAATGTTAGCTTAAGCAGTTGAAATAAATCAAACCACTCTTCTGTTAGCATACATTTTGCTTAGATCCATGGAATTACTGAAGCTAAATGGGTATTTCTGGTGGTTTTACTACAGCAAAATTTAACTTATTTCTCAATGGGAGTAAATGAGACTTAACCTTTGCAACTTTGTGTTATCTGCTTTAATCACCTGTGTTTTCCATTTAAAAAATAAAATTCCTAGGAACCATTGGGTTTTTTTAATCCTGTATTTTAAAACGCGTGGTTACCCTATCTTTTAAATCCCGAAGATAGGGAGGGCATTCTCACATCAAGACCTGGCTGCTCAGATGGGGGGTTTGCTTTTGGAGAAATAGAGAAATGTGGGCATTTTGAGTATTGTCATTGCTTGTGGTGTGGCTGCTGATGCCCACGTGCTCCGCTCTGCAGGCGAAGGATCAGTGTCACGATGAGAGCCACGTTGCTCACCAAGTGTTGACAGCTTGTCATTACAGACTGTTTTTTCCTCCTGGCTCGTAGTTGAAAAGGTTTAGAAATGATCATAATCTCTTTCCTCGAGTGACTCGGAGAAGCGTTGGGGTTTGTTCTTTCCAGATTCAGGGATAGAAAAGACACTCCGCTTTTCCTTTCTGCTGGGTTTACAATTATTTTACTGTCTCGGTTGGATTTTCTTAACGTATCCAAAATCATTAAGCTCCCGCAGAGTGAAAGAGGATGTGAAGAAAAGGAGCGGTGAGGGGAGAGGAAGGAAGAAATGGTAGTTAAACAGGTTGGGGTTTTTCTTGGTTTTAGGTGGGGTGTTTATTTTACAGCAGCTATTCCTGGTACGTAGGGGAGAGTGCGGGGAAGGTGGGGTGATGGTGGGTAGGTGTAATAGAGTACGGCATTTGCTCAGCCGTGTGGCAAGAAGGAATTGTACGTCAGCCAGTTCTTCTCTGCCCTTTTAACCGGGGCTATAGAAGAATTCTTTTGTTTAATGTGTAAGTAGGGCCATTCTCTGCTCTGGGCATGCATGCTGGGCTGCTGAAAATTAAATTGGGAAATGAGATCCAATGACATAAAAGCAAACCCAAGCAACTAAGGCCCCTGTAGGGTGCAGGCAGAGAGCACCCTTCATCCTCTGTCATCAGAGGAACAGGGCTGTTTGAATTGGCTTCCACCTTTGTTTTGAGAGGTTGCTGTGGTGATGAATAGCCTTTGCGCGGGGTGTGTGAGCAGGAGTGCGCGCGTGCCTCGGTTCTTGCATATAAAACAACGCTGCTGAGCGTACAGCTTTCCCCCCCCCGCATCAGAGCATATAACTTGGCAATGGTCGGCTGCTCCCCAAAATGAGTTAAATAACAAAACTGTTGCCTAGTTATTGTCATGATGTTAATCTACTGATCACTTCCTCACATTGCTTTCGTACCAGGTAGCAGGAGACTGGGTGATGGCAAAGCGGTAGCTCTTTTCCATTGCACGCAAGGGGAGTTGCAGGGTAGCTGTTATGCCTTATTTGCACAAGCTTATGACACCTGAGCTTTGTCTTGTTACCTGGGCTTGAGGAAGGATAGTAGGTAGAGAAATAGACTGACAAAGGTACTCTGTAGAAGCAAAGAGGGAAATGCTATTATCTGAGAGGACTTTCTTTTTTTTTTTCCTACCATTGCAAAGTTTACACTTTCTATACTGAGGAAAAAACCTGGGGACCGTCTGTGAGTTAGTATTGTTTCTTTTCACTCTCCATTTATCAATAAATATTACAACAAATTATTATTAAATTTACTGCAGCTCAAAATAGATGAGTATGCTTTTCATACTAAGATATGAAAATCTGATGTAACAGCTGCATATTGATACAAAAGTGACTGTGTAAATTAGAATGTATGGATGAATATTCTACATGAGACTTACATGCTTTCTTCATGAAGTCGCACTGGTACAAGTATAGTTTGATGGTACAGTTGTCTGAAGATGTTATAAATATCACTTCTAGGTAAAGAATTGCCTTCAAGAAAGTCTTGGAAACTTTATTTGTTTCCCCCCTGCTCGAAAACCCTAGCAAGGGTTGGCAAGAATGAATTACCACCTGAGGCAGCTCGCAGAGAATTTTCTTCCCAGCATATTACCCTCGTTCCCAATGTCTGTGAAGCTGCCCCATATATAACTTGTAGGAAGTACTCTAGGAAAAACTGAGTCACCAGAGATGATCCAGTGGCCATGACAAATACAGTGAAGTTTAAAATGTCTACTTCTGCTGCATAATTCCTAAACTTAAAAAAAAAAAAAAAAAAAGGGTGAATTACTCAGTTCTGCGTCAGCTCCCCATCTCTTCAGAGACCATCAGGATTGGTGGTTTCATTTGTGAGGCTGCGTACTTTGAAGGTTGTCTTGTTCTTGGCTGCAGCCATACTGAAGGATCAAAGAGGAAGATGAAAACGTTTTAAAAGCAGTAAGGCCTCTCGCAGTATTTAAAGTGAAGGTGGCGAAGGCAGAGTGCGTGGCCCCCTTGCACGATTGATGGGACTTCTTGCTGAGTTAAAGCAGTTGGGGAAATAACCTCCTCTCCCCCCAGCAGTTTTTTGAGGCTTGTCACCTTGAAGTTTTCCCCAGCGCAATTTAAACATGCTGTCAGCTCCCTTTAGTGGCTTGCTTAGTTAAAATCACCTTCAGTAAGGAGTATTTAATTACATCTTCTAATACCTTGTTCAGGCTCCCCTCCTGGATTTTTGAGAATCTGGAGAATGCCGCTAGTAGACTGGAGCCAGCATTTACAGGAATAAATTAATAGCAGTACCATAGCTGTGCTTTTTACATCTGACACATTCTCCAAGGCTTACACGGCACCTCCCGTACTTCTTCAAATTCATTTGTTCCGTTTCAGTTCAGTCTTTTGAAATATTTTGTGATGAATGAGTTCACTTTACAAGCCGGTAATCAGCAGCAGCTGTTCATAGTCATGCTTTAAATTGAATCCATCTGTCAGTGGGCTCTTTAAAGTGCAAGTTTCACATTGTTAGGAGACCTGATTACACCAGAGCAGTATCTGGGTGCTGTTTGCCAATAAGAAAAGAAAAAAATCAAAATGAAGTGTGCTTGGATGGGCTCTGGGATGCCCTTGCAGTTTCATTTGTAGAGCCGTGATGTAGCCTGCTGAGAGGAGAGCAAAGTGGCTACAAGCAGTACTTTTGCACTGACATGCAGATAGGTGTTCAGATGTAGGCTGAAATTAGGAGATGACCTACAGGAAGCTTTGTAGAAACCCATGTGCAGTGCTTGCTGCTTGTTTTTTAATACTCACCCTTTGATGAACCTCATCACCAGCTCTTTACATTTCTTGGTTGTAGCATTGGGGAAGATTAATGTTCTTCAGAGGATGAGCTGAAAAGGAAAAGACGTGGCTTATTCAAATCAGCAAAAGGAGACAACATCGCTTTTTTTTGCCCCAGTACACATGCATTGTTTCTTATTTTCATTTGTAACTAGAGGAGGGTGAAATGTGTCTGCTGAGGCTATTTCGCACACTGCATTTACGGCAATATTTGAGAGAAACAAATGGTCATTTGCTGACTGCGTTAATTGTTCTCATAATTTTATGTGAAATCTTTGGTCCATAATGTACTCCGTTTCAGTTCAGTCTTTTGAAATATTTTGTGATGAATGAGTTCACTTTACATACTGGATATGGAAACCAGCTGATTCGTGGCCTGAAGTCCATTGGTCTTATCCACAGGTAACTTCTCATGTTTTCCTTCTCCCCATTTTTTTCCTCATCAAGGCTTTGTGGGGAGGCCTGGGCTTATGCTGGGATGTGTGTATAGCTCTATGGAAAAAACATTTCTTACCAGCAGAAGCTTACTCACCAGAGTACTGCCTGTTTACCCAAGTGTGTCATTTTCATTATATCATTTCACTTTTGCAAAGAAAACCTTCCTTGGAGGAGCAAAACAGTGGTACAGCCTCCTTTGCCACTGCAAAACTCTTTATTTTTGTAGTAAGAGGGCCATGTTTTATGGTTCAGTTGTGGTCTCCAAACACAAAGACTACCCTTTGTTGGTGGTCAGATAAACATTGTCTCGGCAGCCCACATCGCCCGTGGCAGCAGGAGACCTCACGCAGTGGGTAAAGTCCGTCCGTGTTTCTCTGCTATAAGTTTCTCTGTCTCTTTTTTGCTGTTGCAGTCTGCAAGCATCGCTGCTCAACAGTGCAGCTGCATCGCTGCTGCATTCCTAGTATGAGTGCCAAGCCAGCACTTTAATTAACACTAAATTCAGTGCTGGCTGAAGCATAGAGGAGGGAGGAAAAAAAAAAAAACCAAAAACAACAAAAGTGAACACCCAGACTGACTTTGTGAGCTTGTATTTTATGTCAGTCAAAGCTAGTACAGGGTCTTTGAAATGAAGTGTCCAATATCCTATTGTAGGAGAAGAACCTCTTAGCTTTTAACATATAGAAAACCACATATATATATATGTGTATACCAGAGCCTGTTATTGCTGTGTGCCTGATAAATACGGATGATTTTTTTTTTTGAATGGAGACTCATTAACGTGTGCCACATGGAGATGGTGAGAATTGCACATTGAGTGAAAAGATTGATTGATGTTGGCTTGTGTTAAGAAAATATGGCTGACAGAAGGAGTCAGTACATGCTCTTTTTTTCCTTTAAGTGCATTGTTTTTCCTGCATGTGTTTAATCAGAGAACTTAGCAGGGGAATGCCCTTGCTTAATAGCTGACAATATCTTGTTATCTTCCTGTAAAATACTTAATAGAGTTAAAATACAGTTATTAAGATCTGGCACTCATTTGAACGCCCACTTGGGACTTTGTATTATAAACACACAATATCTGTAAATTAGCTGCAGACACAGAGTAAGTATTCGATCCTTCACCATTTAACCTAACAAGCAGTAAAAGCCGTGCACCAATGAGCAAGTGAAAAACCTTGTTCAGCAAACCCATAGACAAACGTGTCCCTCCTCTCTGGGAGTGCTCAGACCTCTGAAAACTGCTGGGTTCTGATTTCAACTTTTCAAACTTCACAAGTTGGGCCTGAACGGAGGGATTTGGCAGGAGAGGAAGGAGGGAAACTCTTCTTTCCCTTCCCACATAGAGACGTGGAGGCGAACATGGAGAGCACGCTGAAAGGGACGGGCTTCCCAGATCAGGAGGAGCCGCGCGGTGCGACGTCTCCCTGAAGAAGCTCGGTGCGCAGCACCAGCCCGCTCAGCTCCCGCGTCCTTCTCCAAACTCAGTATGAACAGGCAGGGTCTGCCAAGCCCACCCCTGTGCGGACATTTGAAGAGGCAGCAGTGATGTCTAAGAGGATTATGTATGGAATTCTCAATACCTTGTCTAGACTGTACTGATCGTTAAGGATGAAACGATTAATTTTTAAAACCAGGTTCTTTTCCTTTGGCTTTTACAACTGTTTTAAAAAATCAGCTTTTTGGCACCATGGTATGCTTTAGGCAGAAAAGCTGATTGGTGTTTGGGTACTCTGTATCTTTAGTTTCGCACTTGAAACTAGACTAATAATGTATCTTGTGAATTATCTGTGACTGAATACAGGTTTAGTGTTTATATTGCTGAGATAAATTCATAGCATGAGCAGTATGACTAGTGCTGTGTAAAATTTTAATTTTTTTCTGATTTTTATTTTCATGAGTAGTTGTGAGTAACATTCTAGTATCTGGTTTCATTTTTATCAGGCATGGACAAGTATCTTGTTTCTGGAAATGCAGAGCTGGGAACGGGGTAAGGAACAGACAGCGCTGCTGAAGAGTTTTGTAATCTCTTTTACTGCAATTCTTGGTGAAGGTCTGAAACTGTAGTGGTTGAGCCAATAAGGATGTGATAGATAACAAAACGTTTTGAAATTGCTAGCAACCCAATTTTCATGTAGTACATCTTAGTAGGTAATCCTATGTCGGCATTATTACAGTTCATAGAATCATAGAATACTTTGGGTTGGAAGGGACCTTTAAAGGTCATGGGCAGGGACATCTGCAACTAGATCAGGTTGCTCAGAGCCCCGTCCAACCTGACCTTGAGTGTTTCCAGGGATGGGGCATCTACCACCTCTCTGGGAAACCTGTGCCAGTGTTTCCCCACCCCCATTGTAAAAAATTTCTTCCTTATATCTAATCTAAATCTACCCTCTTGTCGTGGTTTAACCTGACAGGCAGCCAAATACCACCTTTTAGGACACCTCTTTTAGTTTAAAACCATCTCCCCTCGTCCTGTCGCAACAGGCCCTGCTAAAAAGTCTGTCCCCATCTTTCTAATAAGCCCCCTTTAAGTACTGAAAGGCCGCAATGAGGTCTCCCCGAAGCCTTCTCTTCTCCAGGCTGAATAACCCCAACTCTCTCAGCCTTTCCTCATACGAGAGAGACTGAGAGAGTTGGGGTTATTCAGCCTGGTTCCTCAGGTTATATTGTAGCTATTATAGCAGAAGCTGAAATACTCTTTGCTGTCATTTGGAAATGGAAACTTCTTCTATTTTATTTATTTATTTAGAAATTCTATATGAAAGATCTGTTGATATATAGAAAATGTAAAACTATGAAAATGTTTACTATGATCTATTGTTGCCAATATCTTTACCTACAAGATTTCTTCTTAATGCAGCCTAAGTTATGAATGGGAGAGTTTACTGGTTTTGGAAATCCTTTCAGTAAGTGAGGTGAGACATGGTCTGCTGTAAGCCATACAGAAGTTCTTACTGTTCTCTACTGCATCTGGGAAGACTTGTTTAGAGGGAAAAGTAAAAGACTTCTCTGTGCTATTTATTCACATACAGTATTCCTCAAAAGCACCATATAGTAGTATACTGTGTAACCAAATAGCGTCTGTCATGTAGTAGCAATGAGCTAAAGGTTACATTTGTTTCCAACTGTAAGTATCCAAAATTAAGTACATTTTGGATACTTAATTACCAAATTTATTTACCTGGAGCCAATTTACCTTCACCTCCTCCATAGTCAAACACTACGACGATAAAGTTGTACCGCGTGAAATTTCACTGGCCATATGAAATTTACTTTTTTGGTGGCATGACTGTTCTGGGTGTGCAGAGAAGCCGCTGCAGACTGCCACTCCGCTGAAATCCTCAACAGCCAGCTAAATACCGAGTTGTAGCTGTTCGCGCTTGTGATGGTGTGTATGTGTTTTTTAAAGATACAAAACCGTATCCCTTTCCTCTATACCTACCATCTGCTTTCTTGTATTTGTGGGCCGTATATGTTAAGTAACTAGTTAGCTGCCTTAGGAATTATCTGTTGTTTTCTTTTAAGGAGAGGAACGCACGCTTGTGGTAGTCGGCGTTGTGCTGCTTGCTGTTGGTCTCCTCTTTGCAATGGATCACTCAGGTGCAGGTACCAGTCAGTAGGAGAGGGCGTGGGTGGCTGAATCCCACTCTGCGATTTCAAAGAATAGCTATTTTCCTGCTGGCATAATTTGCATTTCACTCCTACAGTTAGGTCAAGGCAAACCTGCAATACCGGCTTTTGTAGCACAGGCCACTCTGTTTGAAGCTGGGTATGTGGCGAGGCATCACATTTATTACCAAGCTCCTAATATCCATCCGATGTCATCCCCGTCGGTGTCCTTTCTGCAGCTTAAGAGCCCTTGCTAACATACCGTAGCTCTCACGCAGGTCATGCAAGATGCACCTCGTAACACAGGGCTGCATCGATGTTTTGTCTTCTGTGGCTGAACAGCATTTTGAGCAAAGAGGACACTGCTCTGCTACTTTCTTGGTAGACTTAATTGCTGATAAATAGGGATCCGATTCAGCTGACAGCTTGCACTGTGTTGACATGTTCCTATCAAATTGTGTTGAGTAGGGTTATGTGCTCCCCAGAGAGCTTCAGGAACCCACAAACTTTGGCACCTGCCTGTTTAGAGGGAGGTGCAGCTGGTGGCAACTAATAGTTCCTACAATAGAGGTGAAGTGCAGAAAAATATGGTCTGTATAGCAAATAAGGAAATGCAGATTCCTTCTGTGAAAAGGAGGAGTAAAGTTCAGGATACTGGCAAGGCGTTGATACACCTGTACAGCTTTACAACACTGAACTGCAAGCACCAGTTGAAGGTTTCAGCTTTTAAAGAGGAAGGGTATAATTCTTTCTTCTGTTTCCATGCTGATACCTCTGCAGGGTGAGGAAGGGAATTTCTCTGTCTGAAATTCTTAGCAGAGGTCACAAAGATCACCTGCTTTATATTATGGTCAACCATGGAGCGTTGGCTGCCAGCAGATACAAAATATTAAAGCAAATGGATCAAACACGTGAGTCGTGATGGTTGTGTATTGCAATGATGGGCACATTTTTTTCTTATTTCTTGTCACATTGCTTTTCTTATTTAAATAAAGCTGTTGATTTTTCCTTCTTGTATAAATGAATTTTTCTTATAGTTCTTACTAATCTTTTCTCTATTAAAAAAAAAAAAAAAGAAAAAAAACACCCCACACACCCCAGAATATTTCTTCCACAGGTGCTAAATAGTTTCTCATTCTTTTTATTCTTGTTTGGAGAAGAGGAGGCCCAAAGAAATTCAGACCAGGACTCTTTCTACTTAAAAACAAAACAAAGTGGAAAAAATACCCTTTCTACCATGTGACCATTTAGAAAAGCAGTGTCTCATTTTAAACTAGTTCATTGCCTAATGGATTGTATTATTTGAAAAAAAAATTAGAAAATCTTTCTCTGTGCTGTGATTGAAGGTGTTTAGAATGACGCTACTCATCTTTACTCATAAAGGTGTATTTTTTCCCATCACTTAAACGTTTTCAGTTAAACATGCTTTTTAAATTCATTATCGATGTGGAAAATACAATTAGTCAAGGAGCTGTAAGCCACAGTCCCCTTTCCTTGCTCCCTACCCCCAATTAGTTCCTCCTTTCTGTACTTCTCAGTGCTCCATCTGCATGGGGCGGGCAGAGGGAATCACTTTCTCTCCTGTCTCTTCACTGGGCTTATTTCCATTCTTTGCTGGCAAAGAAACTCTCGTTATTGAACCAGCAAAACCTTTCAGGTGCTGTTTGTAACTTATTTTAGAGATTAGGTTTGCTCCCGCAGGTGATTACGGGTGGAAGGAGTTCCTGAAATCTGTCACTGTTCTGACACTCCGCCTCTGGTTTGAACAGCTGCTCTCTGCTCTGGCCTTTTCCTCAAAATTACGCAGGTGAGCTCAGTACTTCCCAAGTACAGTTTTTAACCAGCCCTTTAGTCTCCTGGCTTGGTACCTAAGCCCTGGGTGGCCTGGCAAAGCGAAGCTTTGGGTGCGCGTCGCCTGTCTGACTTTCTGTTGCTGCCAGGGTAGGCCCAGCCTGCCACTTGGTGCTCTGAGTTGTTCCATGCTCCGGTGGGAGGTGCTGCCTTCGCTCTTGAAGCGTGACCGTGTGCCGTTGGTAGAAAACGTGAGGTGAACTTCGTGGTTTACACAGGAAGCCACGGAGGTAGAATGGAATTATATAATGCTCCTGATGCTCACGAAAACCTCTGTAGAAAATCCCTTTGACAAGTTTGGTAGGGATTTAGTAGGTGCAGTTGAAATGATATGGGATTCTGGCATGTTAGTGATCTTATGTGCTCGATTTTCATTATCAACAGTGTTCCAAAATATATGCACTGAGATTTTTCAAAGCAGACTAGAAAACACAATTCTGCAAGCACTATTCATTTCACTAGGAATTCTCACTGTTTTCTGTTCTGCTTTGAAAATTTAGATTTTTTTTTTTCTTTATTCTTTCAAGTTGCATGCTTAAAAAATGACAATAAGTAGGCAAGCGTATCTTTTAAAAGTCCTTGTTCCTGGCATCACAGCATAATAGAATTGACCTTGATCACAGGGGCTTTGAAAAGACTGCAGTAATTGTCTAGATGTTTACCTTGTAAAGCTATGTTCTTTGCAAGAACAAAATTTAGTGTTTTGTTGGTAATAAATTTATGATTCCTTCAGTTAAACTACTGTGAGTAGCCATACTTTGATTCTCTTCTTCCCTTTTGCAATGGTAAGTCACCGTTGTAAAATTATAATGCAATGGATAGATGTTGCACAGAAACGAAGTAACCATTTACTTAATAAATAAAGGAATTCTTGGTTAACGCCCTTAGAAAACTCAATGAGAAACTTCGTACAACACCTAACTCATACAGAACTTTGCTGATATGCAAAGTTATTTGTCATTTAGGGAAGAGGTAAAGCAGCGTCTTGAGTGTCAGTATTGCCTGACTCTGTGTTAATTTTTTTTTTTTTTGAGGTGGAGCTTTGAAAGAATGTATTATTAACTACAAAAGAATGTGGGTTTTGCTATTTGGGGATTTTAATGGTTTTGATTGTCATTTGTCAAAGTACATAACAAAATTAGTGCATGGTGTACAACATTCATAAATATTAGACTGTTGGCCCTTTGACCATTTATAGCTTATTAGCAGTGAAGTGTCTTGTAAAAGATAACTTTTGTGAGAATTTAAAGCATTAATATCACCTATACTTTGTATCAGAATCTGATTCCTCTGAGATGATGAAAATATGATTATCCCAGTAATCTTAGGCTTCATTTCAAGTTATTTTCCTGACACCAAGCTACAAGGTTTACACACTTTTGTTTTATTTTGTTGATAAAATAGTGTCCAGCTCAGGTTGATCTTAGCTGAGAAGACACAATCTTAATCCTAAGGATTTCCTTTCTAAGGGTTAGGATTTTGTCCTAAAAGTAATGAAGCATGTTGCTTCTAACAACTTTCAGCATATAGTAAAGGCTTAGAGGCAATGTGTAGACTTGCAAGCAGGTGCTGCAGTAGACGACTTGTTTTGGGGTTTGTATTGAAGGAAAGAGCTTAGCTTAAATCTGATCTGGATTTTTTTTTTTTTCCTGGTGGATATATAATTTGTAATCAACCTGAAATTGTTTTTGAATAGTGAATCACTTGTTTTGAGTGCTGTACTAAAATAAAATAATAATTCTGTACTAAATTTCACCTGGAATTGTCATAACCATTGAGAGAGGAGTTCCGATGCCAGCCTGAGGTGAGAGCAGGCAGCAACGTTCCTGGTTTTAGAGGTTGGGAAAAGGAGTCGTTGAGGTATGAATTAGTGAGGGTCCACAGTGAATCCAGTTAAGGGGGAGAATGAGCCACATCTTTCTTGAGACATTATTTTCTTTACGCAAGATAACCTCTTTTAGGGATGACGTGGGACTGGGACATCGCCAAGGTGGCAACGAGTGGTAGTGTTGCCTCTGGTCTAGAAGTCCTGAAGCGATGCCTGCACTTTTGTTGAGCTGTGCCCGCGGCATGTGTGACGCTTGCTGTTGTTGCAGGAGCAGCTTCTGTTTCAGCTCACAGCAAGTCAAGTATCAGTGGTACCAAGCGGGAAGTAGGAACGTGCAGGGCCTTTTCTCTGAGGGCTTTTCTGTTAGCCTAACAGATTATTCACATGTTTTCCCGTTGACTTAGCGCAGTCACTGGTTTCAGCTGTAACCTTTAAATAGGACTTAAGTCTGTCAATAGATACTGAAGATAGCTGTGAATTTGGCGGGGGAGAAGAGGAGCTCTTTTTAAGAGGTGATGTGGAGCCATGGGCCATGGCCCGACTGGGACTGGGGAAGAAGGGAGGTAGGACGACGTGCCCTTCGGAAAGGAGCGTAACGTCGGTTTGGATGAGTGTGGGTGCAGTGCCCACGGGTCCCTGCAGTGCCTCTCTGTGTGCAGCCATCATTTCCCTCTCATTAATGTCCATGGGTGTTATTGCACTCATGGCAGAGTGCAAATCCTCCATAAGGAGTTGGGAGATAAAGCCTGAGGTGGAATTTTTCCTGTAGAAAAAGGAAGGGAAAAAATATACCCCAAATGCCCCCCGCCCCGCCCCCCCGAACAAGGAGTGCAGGAGGGGTGTGTGGGGGCACAGTTGTCATGTGCCTGATAGGGGGTCCGGTCTCTCGACCCAAGACCCCAAGTAGTGTTCAGTGTTCCCTTCTGTTTCGGTGAATTGTGTTTTGATGAATAGTTGTGACCAATGAGGATAATGCTTAGGGAGCTGCATGTTGGTTTTCATTTTGTGGTGTCCGTGGCAGTGACAAAGATGACTTTGAGATCAAGAATTTCTTGGCAGTTTAATTAAAGGTCCTGTTGACTTTTACCTCGACTACCTTTCACCCATCCCTACGGCAATACTCAGAAAACGCCCTTTGCCAGCCGCTATCTGCATGTTTGATTTGAGCTGAGGAAAAAAACCCACCTCATTTTTCTCGGGCTCTTCCTTTAAACCATATAACACCGACGACGCAGAGAGTTTTGCACCTACCCAGGCTTCCTAAATCTCCCGCCGACGGCCGGGTTGGCAGCCAGCTGGGGCAGCCTGCTCCTCCTGCCCGAGAACCCCCTCCAGGGGCACGGGCGAGCGGTGAGTCAGGGCAGCCCGCGGCCGCCCGGGCTGGCACGTCGCCTGCTCTCAACGACGTCATTTGGGAAGAAGATCAAGGGCTTAAAAGTAGGAAGAGAACAGCTGCCCATCCCACAGAGACAAGGAAGGGGCTTCTGGTCCCACAGCAGAAAATACATTTCAGTGGATCCAGGTACATTTGCTTTTAATTTACGGTTGGTTGCTTATGTTTCTCCAGTAAGATTTGCCTTTTTTTTTTCTTTCCTAACTGGAAATGGTTGAATTAAAGTACTTATCAATACATTCTTGAACAATAAGAAAGGCCTAAGTCCAAGGTAATTTATGACACCTCATTCAGTCTATATCTTGCTGTATTACAATAATAGAAACTCTTTCTAGAATGTATGAAACACTTTGTACTCTGATCTTGTGAACTGCAGAGTCAGGGTTATGGCTGGTCCACCTGTCGTAATCATGCTATCTTTGACTCAGTCATTTTCATAATGAGAAGGTTGAAAATACTGGTGGCTTTGTGTTTGTTTTGTTTTTTAAGTTTTCTTGCCAAACTGAACTTTGAGGACTGTTTCATGTAGTATAGCCTTTACTGTTTGCAGTGGAGGAAACACGGGTGTTAATTTGATAAAGCTACCGACCATTGCTTTCTTCTCACACAACTAAATTGCCAAAGGGGACAGCAAAAAAGGGTGTCACAGGGTGGGAGAAAATCATACTCGAGTTTTGAGCAATGGTGGATTAGGTTCGGTTCAGTAGCTGTATGATTGGGCAGTCCCGAGATTGGGGTTTGGAGAGTCCCTTTGTGCTCTGTGGCTATTGTCACAGGGCAGTGACTCACAGATGTAAATGTTGGGCCGCACCCGTGTTGTCACCAGCTTTGGTGCTGCTGGGGATGAAGAGAGGAGCAAGCTGGGTCCAAGTGCCAGACTGTTTGCTCAGAAAGAAGGGCTGTAGGGAGGTGGGACAGAGGGATGCTCCCAAGAACCTGCTCCCCTTTTCCTAGGAGGGAAGGTGACAAACGGGGCAGGAACCGCTCACCATCTGGAATCAGCCCATGAAAAATTAGTGGAGCCACACTGAACTGAATTGCAGTATTACTCCACTGTTTTGGCATTAGCCCTTTTAATTGCACTAGATTTTTTTTTTTTTTTTTTTTGTAATTTTTTTTTGCCAAGCACAAGGTCCTGCCTTTTGACCAGTTTGTCTTCTCAGTTCATTTGCTAGAAGCAGTCATTTCATCCTTCGGATGTCAGCGTGCTGTTGGATATTAGTGTTTGACCTTCAGAATTAGTCATCTAATTAAGGAGTGGGTTGACCACGTAGTCTGTGTTTGACCAAATTGCTAAGAAATAACTTCAGGAATACTAATGGTGCTAAATACGGACCGCTTGAAGTCCTAGTGCTTGCAGAAGCAGCTGCAACTTTTTTCCCCTCTCGTGTTCAGCCAGCCCCAGGAATGAACACTGTGGTTCAGCATAAGTGGCTTTTTGCTCAAACTCCTTATACTCAAAACCTGGTTCAAACTACACAGGAGAGACTTGAAAAACCCCCCATTTGTTTCACAGTCTGCTTTTCATGATGTATTGCTTTTTAATAGTTGATGTGACATTTCAAAAAAATACTGATGTAGAATGATGTGTCTTCAGGAGATCCTGTATTGGCATTTGGAGAACATTATTAGAGTTTGAATTCTGAATTCAAAAGCCAGTGATGCTGAAGTTTGAGGTTTTAATAGAAGTTGATATTAATAGGAAATGTTTTAAAGATACAAATTATGCTTTCCACTTCAGGTTAAATCCTACTGTAGCTTATTATAACCTTTTGTTTTTTTCTTAAAATTTGTAAATTGGCCTGAAGTTTTTAATATTTACTTCGATCTCTTTTTGGTTTATTTTTCTCTTTTCAATCACAAAACACTGAGAAAGGAAGGCTTTGGATAATAGCAGCTATGAGTCTGAGAGAGATTAATATGCTCCTGAAGATGCTTTGGAGTGGGTATACAGTAGGGAGGGATGCTAGTCCATATTTTGCTTCCTCATTACAAGCATTTTTGTTTCAAACCTGTTTTGTTTATAAAGGTTATAAAAGCACTCCTAGAATCAAAATGCACAAGGTACTAGGATTCACCAGAATAAGTGTCAGTGTTTAGATAATCACCAAGAACAAATCAGGTACCATTTGAGTATCTTAGTGCGTCTTTATAGTTATCTAGCTTCTGTCACTACTAGTTAAGTGCTTGTTTTAATAAAAGGACTGTAATTGGCATTTGTTTACTTTTATTCCAGAGTATCTCACTGTACTATGGTTTCTGATTTATTTTTATTTAAATGTAACACCTCATAACTTTACAATACATAGTAAATACACAGATTATTTTACAGTATCCTGCATGGATTTTTGTAGAGATTTGTTGGTTTAACAGCCATCTAAACCAGAGTGATTATAGTACATTTAAGCTGGTGCTGCCATCCATTTGCTCCTGCTTAGTCCTTAAAAATTCTGCTCTGTCAAATGTATCAGCGGTTTCAGCTCTGCCATCAGCAGCTTCTGCCTGCCTGCGTTTTTCAGGCTTGCATGTATCTAAATCCATGTAGTTAGTAACTCACAACATGTAAAATATCAAGAGTACATAGCATTGGCTGGAGTCTTAAGCTACAAGTTGATCTAAAAAGAAAAAACAATGGTAAGAGAGACATTTGGTGATTACACTGGCTAATTAATTGAGCTTAGAGACAATTCCTTTATGAGGAGCTCTGGTCATGTTCTGGCTTAGCAGAGTTGGTTTATACTGAAATAGAGGAGGGATGAATAAGGGATGCGAAGCAATGACACGGGGCTCTGCCTCTTCCCTGTGAGCCAGCACTCCCAGCTGGGGCCAGGTTGGACTCTTTCCTTCGGTGCTCATAAACCTCACCTTTGCTGTCCTTCAGTTTGTCAGTTTTACTCATAATTTAAGGAGAGCGAGGCTAGTGGAAACCATGTGAATGAAAGTGCAGGACTACAGGCAAAATGAAGAGCACTGAGGAAGTCTGACTTGTAGGAGCCTTTCTAGGAGTAGGATTGAGTAGAGAGTCTTATGACTAAGTTTTCGACTTTAATGTTTTTTTTGTTTTAAATGTTTTTTTAATATATATCAGTACACTGGTTTTCCAGTCACCCGTTCTCTTCTCAGGAAAAACAGGGTAGGCACATTTAAGTTGCGATGAAAGAGGCATGGAGAAACAAAACTAAAAGCACCTTTTCTCCTCAGAGAGCTTCCTTCTTTTCCTCCCATCTCTTTTTCTTTTTTTTTCCCCCCTTTGCTTGTAAAAAGAAACAGAAGATCTGTCTTCTCTTCAGAAGGAGAGACCTTCTTTCAGCACTGTATCAAAGTGCAGGGGGCTGTTAATCACTAATGAGTTTTGAGTTGGAAGGCAAAAATCAGTCCAGTTATCGACTTCTGTGATTAGTCTAGGGGATAACTCTGAGAACTGCAGGTGGGTATTTTGTTTCTGTTTTTATCCAAATCAGGAGGGAAAAGTATTATAAGTTGGTGACAGCTTTAATGCACAGATGTGAATACTTTAGTAACCATCATGTCATATAAATCCCAGACACCTGTCCAAACATCAGGGTTAGCCTCGAAAAAATACTGTTATTTATTTTGCTACTTGAGTTGTTAGAGTCCACTAAAATCTCTGTTTGCAGCTGAGCTTAAATGTATTTTAATTCTGTTTGTACTAACAAATGCTTGAAAAACCCAGAACTATCACACTGCTTATGAATTAGGACACGTAGTTTTTTAACTTTGTAAACAGAAATACAAAATGAGAACATGGTAGCAGATCAGTGGATGTGTTAAATGGAGAAACTGCCCGTCCAGAACTGAAGCTCTTTGAGAATCTGTTCACAGTGATGTGGGGTGAGGGGGGCCTGTATACGTTCAGCAATCACTTCTCCAAACCAGTCGCTTTTGCAAAAAGGAATTCAATTTTAAAGCTTTTTGCTGAAAAGTTTACCTGTTTCAAGATTGAAAATGCTTACATGAAACCTTTAAACAACCAAGGGCATGGGTTTTTTCCAGGGGGACAGAGGAACCTTTAGCTTTGCCCATTAGCAGCTCTTGTGCAGTTTGCATGTGAGCCGTGTAGCCCATCCATCCCCTTCCTGTCCCTCGCAGGGATGCTGTGCCTGCTCAGGAGGGCTCTGTGAGAGACTGCTCCCTGCTGTGAGTCCTAGGTGAGGATGGGTTAGTGGAACTTCAGGAAAAAAGGTGGTTTTCAGCAACTTCTCTTTTTTTTTTTTTCTCTACTTCCCTAGGAAAGGATAGGAAAGTACCCAGATTCTTGCTCAATAACAGTTGAATAGCAAAGGGCAAAGGTTCTGAAGTGTTTTAACAAACGCAGAGCCCCATAAAGCTTTATGCATAGTCATTTCAGAAAGCAAAAATCAACTGAGGATTGAAAATGCAGGTGGCAGAACAACTTTTAAAGTCCAGAGAGGTGGAATTGAAGGGATTCTTGCTACATGTGTAACACATTGCTTCATCACCTGATTCTCCATGGCAAGTGAGCGGTTCAAGAAGGGGAGAAAAAGGTGACGATAGAGGGAGCTGCTTAGGGAGGTGGTACAGAAGATGATGGCCAGGAGGTAGACTGGGGCATGGAAACAGAAGTGCTGACGTCCTTAATGTTTGTTAACACGCTAGTTCAGCTGTGTGCTAGATTTAATAAGGTGGTTTGGGTTTTGTGGTCTGTGTTCTTTACATTTAGGTTTAACACAGTGATGCACTTGCACTCTGGTAAGCGCCTAGCCGGTAAGAATCTGTCCACTCCTGCAGCATGTTGCAGGTAGATTGCAGAGTTGAAGGTAGGTCCCTTCCAAAAGGAGTTCTCAGTCACATTTACCAAAACAGTTACGTGTAGTTATGGACTAAGATATCTAGCTAGCACAAGCAGCATCAACATAGCAGTGCTGGTATAGCAATGCCCAGGCATTGCTGCTTTTAGGACTGGACCAAAAATCTCAATGCGCCGCTGTATGGATGAACCGGCTTACCTGAGAAAGCTTTAATGTATTTCTTCGTTGTACCATACGCATGTGATCAAACTGAGGCCGTGCACAAACACAAAAGCTAATTGTACAGTAGGTTGGTTGAGCAGGTAGAGAAATGCCAGCACTTATCAGGTTATGCTTGTCAAACACAAACAAGGAAACAAGTCATGAATTTAAGGGAACGTGTGCTGATACACTGTGAGAGTTTGCCTCTGTCTTCCACTTAAGTCATAAGAACTGGCAAAAAATACTTCTCGGTGAGTCCTTGTGAATCAAGAGAGCGCCATATGCTACTATTAGACTGTCAGGGATATAAAAGGACATTTTCCCAATACCAGCCTGGCACTTGCCTGCTGACTGTGAATACGTGCTTGCAAAGTCTGTGTTAGAGAAAGCAAAGCATGAAGAGAAATCCTCTACCTCCTGTGGTGGAAGATGTGCTGCACTTCATAATTCAGGAGGTGTAAAAGAAGCCAGATGTAAAATGTTTCAGAAAGGTGGAATATGGTAGCCCAGACTAACAAAGCTGCAGTTGGTGTGAGGCCTCAGAGGACCAGGCATAATCCCAAACGTGCCCTGGGAGGGATAGGTGGAAGTGGTTTTCTCACACTTTGAAACAGTGGAATAATGATACATTTTGCTTCCATGGCAGTTTCCTGCCGAAATATCCATTTATTTTTAACCAAATGTCATCATATGAATATCATGAAAATAAGTTGCTATAACTGTTTCTGGTGTGCAAATGTTTGGAGTATATACATATGTAAGCGTATGTTGCACAGGTGGTACCCCTATATATTGACAGAGAGGTGTTTAAAAACAGCATTTCTCCTGTACCAAAATGGTGCATCCCAGGGCTGTGATTGCATGGAGATGCACTGCAAGCCTGCAGTCCTACCACCTCCTGTTAGTAACCTTCCTGGGTTCATCCTCACGTTGCCCATCTCTGAGCAGCTCAAACAGCTGTCTTTATTATCAGGCTGAAGGACTTAGCAGTAGCAATAAATAAGTGCAGGAAGATGAACCTGTGGGAGAAGCTTTCCCCCCTCTCCCCAGAGCTACCTTGGCTTGCAGGGGAGCACTGGCAGGATTTGGTCCTGGACCAGAGACAGCTCTTCTGAGCCCCAGGGCGCAATGGCTGCGGAGCTGCTGAACTCGTGGTAGCTGTGCTGGCGTTCACCCGATAAGGACCCAGCCCTTTATGCCAGGTTAATTTGAACAGCATTTAATTCTTGCAGAAGCTTGACATAACTAAAAAGCTTGGCAGCTTGAGTCATAAAAAGCCATGAATTTGGGAGAAATTGGTTTAGTTTATTTTATTGTGTGCCAAAAACTCTATTTAAAGTGTCTGACCTAAAGATGCAACAAAAAAGAGAGCGAGTTCCTCTGGTCTTCTTTGGCACCATTTTAAGACTCTTTCAATGTAAGGAAAATATTTTGTTGATGTCAACCTTCCATGAAGTATGGAAGGAATGGAAAGCTCTGACTGTCAGTAACAACATGAAACTTTTAGTGATTCTGTTTCTGTTCTCTGCCTTAAGTTTCTGATTTGTTCTTTGGTGGCATGGAATGAAATGGATCGAACATATCACAAGCACGTACATTGTTACTGGCACAAATTGAGCGTTTTTAATAATGCTTTTTTAGAAGAGATATCATCTAATAATTCAGTCTTTGTGTCTGTTCATTAAGATGAACAATGGAGTTTATTGAAGTCTTTACTACTACTTCACTGAGGCTTTTATTTTTTTTTAAAAAAGGAAACCAATATAAAAAAAGAAAACTAATATGGCGGACCTTCTTAGCTTAAAGTGTAAAATACTGCTTGGCTTCTTTATAAGAAATTTCAGGCTTGATATAATTATTTTTGGGTGGACTTTCTGAAAAAAAATGGCAGCGTGACACACAACGGCAACACTGACTTTTTACTTTACTAAAGATGCAGGCAATTCCAGATGGAAATATGGTGTATGCTATATTTGATTTAAGAGAAATAGTTGGCTTTTCAGGAGCTTCAAGTCAGATAATGGTAAGAAAATAATGATGATGTATTTTGTCTGTGTGTCCTGGGAGGCTCTGGAAGCCGGGCTTCTTGTTTTTCTATCTATTTCTTCTTTCAGAGGCTTCCTTATCTCTCTTACTTAGAGGTTCCAAAGAGCAGGCGCTATTACTAGGTATTTATTCTAAGTATTGTCAAAATATACTGTAAAATATTTTAAACCTTCACTTTCAAGCATATGTTTTCTCTCCTAATAGTTTCTAAGAAGTGGTAGCTTGCCAGTTTGAATGCCGAGAACTTGCACGGCCTGTTTCTTTCCAATCACTTACTAACCAGTCCTGTAAAATACAATTTAGTCTTATTCTGGTAGTATCATAAGTTAAAATAGTTTTTCTGGCCTACAGTCTTTATTGAGATGATGAGCTGGTATTTATGTATAATATGTGTATGTTGTATTCTTACTCTGTGTACTATACCTGCAGTCCACACATGTGACATTGAACTTTAGCAGTGAAAACTGCTTGTTAAATCATAGAATAGAATCATAGAATCATTAAGGTTGGAAAAAACCTCTAAGATCATCGAGTCCAACCATCAACCCAACACCACCATGTCCACTAAACTTTGTCCCTAAGCGCCACATCTACATGTCTTTTAAATACTTCCAGGGATGGTGACTCAACCTCTTCCCTGGGCAGCCTGTTCCAAGTATCCTAATGTCCAATCTAAACCTCCCTTGGCACAACCTGAGGCCATTTTCTCTCGTCCTGTCGCTGGTTACTTGGGAGAAGAGACCAACACCCACCTCGCTACAACCTCATTTCAGGGAGTTGTAGAGCGCGATGAGGTCTCCCCTCAGCCTCCTCTTCTCCAGCCTAAACAGTCCCAGTTCCCTCAGCTGCTCCTCATAAGGCTTGTGCTCCAGGCCCTTCACCAGCTTCGTTGCCCTCCTCTGGACACGCTCCAGCACCTCCATGTCCTTCTTGTGGTGAGGGGCCCAAAACTGAACACAGTATTCGAGGTGCGGCCTCACCAGTGCCAAGTACGGGGGTACAATCACTTCCCTGCTCCTGCTGGCCACACTATCTTTTGGTACCAATGCACTTGCTTACTGATTTGTTGCTCTAGTTTTCCGCCCTTTAGGATTGCGTGCATCTGTAGCATTTTATGAAGAAAAACTGCAGTCCTTGAATCTGGAAAGTGCTTGTTTAAAAGAAGCTTTACAAGGCTGGAATTTCTATTTGGCTGTGGATTAACCATTTGCCAATCTCATAGACCGATCTCGCTTCCTGAGCGTTTTCACATCATAAAGTTTGTGCAGAGCTAAGCATGCTCTGACATTGTCTCAGTATCCTGCTACCTGTTGTTGAGTGGTGCAGCAAGAACTGTCCAGACATGTAATAGAAAATTAATGAAGAACTTAGCTTTATATAGAAGAGAGTAGTATTCAGTTTGCTGCACAGCAATAACATTGATATCCTGTTTCAAACAAGCATGAAAGTAGTAGGACCTTATTTATCACACTAATCAGCAGCAATCACTCCTGGCTGCACACCGGAGGCAGATCTGCTGAGTGCAAAGGTGCCGTTTTTATGTTGTTATTTATCACACCAGAACTGCTGCCTTTACCCTCAAAGCATTTATTTTATTTTATTTATTTTGGAGGTAAGAAGAGAAGAAGAGAAGTATACTTCTCTTACAGAAGAAGAGAAGTATAAACCCATTTGAGGAGAAACATCATTCAGAAAAAGTGCTTCAAACCTGCTTTGAGAAGTTATTGCCCTTAGTTTCTCCATTATTTCAATATTTATCAGATAAGTTCAAAGGAACTTTCTATTTGTTTAAGTCATCTGTATAACACCCTAGAGCTGTTAATAAAATACCTGTGGTAAAATACCTGTCAGCTGCATAGAAGTGAATCAAGCTAGGGCGTAGCACAAGACCAGCGCAGGGTTTTGAAGTCCTTAATTTTTTTTTTCTAGCTTTGTTATTTATCTTTTATACATGCAAATTTTATTGACTTTATTTTTATCATTTCGTCTGTGGCCAGCACTACAAGAATGCTGGTACTGTTAGCAAGCACATGAGAAGATGCAGCAATGCTGTAGACGAGCGATGAGTTATGAGGGAAAGAGGAGCTACATGGAATTAATTATATTAGAGTAGTATTTTGTCCGGGTGCTGTAAGAAGTTTGGGATTTGGTGTTAATTGTCGAAAAGAATAATTGCTACCAGTTTCTAAATATATAATGTTTTAACAAGAGGATAGATATGGGGGTGGAGACAGGGTGAAACAGGTTCAAGAGTAATTAGGTGAGCTGAGTTGATGCAGTTCACCCTGAGCAGAGGTTGCTGGGATGCTGCTGCAGCCACGCTGAGTACTGGGCTTGCAGTCTCTGGGGCAACTGCTCTTTTATGTTATTTAATGTATACTCTGTGGCTCCTGGCCCAGCTTCTTACCTTGGCTTTCAGACATACCCTGAGTCTAGAGGGCATGTGTGGCATACAGGAAATTTTTGCTTAAAATTAATTTGAGGCTATTTCTCTTAAGGGTAAAGCAATCAATATAAAGGTAAGGATGCCTGTCTGTAAAAAATACCGAGACCTCACTACTTTAGGGTATTGAGAAGCTGTCTGAACTCACTTGTGAACTATTCACATTTTTTTCTTATTCATGGAGGACAGGAGACCATAAGAGGCTGGGAAAGGGCAAAAATACAAATAAACCAAATCTTAAAGTGACCTGCAAAAGAGTGAAGTGATTTATGTTAGTGTGCAATGTACAGGGCAAACTGTACAAATGTGAGGGGTATGTGAAGTGTGTGTGCCCCTGCCTTATCCCTTTCCTTTTGTGTGTTGTTTGTTGTGGGGTTTGTTCCCCCCCCCCCCCCCCCCCTTTTTAGTATTTGAGATTTTTGAGATAGTTCATGCTATTGTTTCCTTGACTTGCAGGTAGGCATTGCTTGAGGGGGGCTCAAATTCTTGTTCTTGGAACCCCTGCATCTTCTTTTAAGTCGCAAGACTTAAATGTTTTTAATACAGTTGGCTTTGTCTCCAAAATGTTAATTTAGTGCTTAAAATCAAATAGTGAAACAGTGTTTTAAAGACTGTTTTCTCATCTACACTGACCTTCTCCCACCAGCAAGGTCGTTCAGCTGTACTGCAGAGAGGAAGTGTGGAAGGAAGAATGTTTTCAGTTTGCCAGGAACCGCTACAGCCACTAGGGATTTTAAGCAGTGGGTCATTTTAAGCACTGTGATTTGTTAAAGTACCTGGAATTTGCTCAGAACATTCTTGTTATTGCTGTTGCTGGTGGAGAAGCAGTTATTCAATTTTCCAGTATGGTCAAAGTGTGAACAGCAAAATTTGTTCCTATCTTCTGGACATACCTTCTAGTGCAGGCTGCTTTCAACACTATCCTCAGTGGCCATTTTCAAGCTTGTTAGCTAACAAGGTTTGTTTCTGCATGTGAGAATCATGACAAACTGTAGTGTAGGATGGTCAAACCACTAAATAATGTACAGCCTGTTGCACTTGGCATAGCTCCTTATTGTAGCCTCAATGTATATGCCAAGTCCAAAGAGGCAAAGCCAAACGTATCAAGGCATATTGAGGTACTACAATTCTTATTTAAATATATATATGTGTATATATATGAATTATGCTAATCCCAAACAATTATATCAATTTACAGCCTGACAAATTGTCTGTGCTAGATAGTAAATGTTTGTTCCCTGCTCTACGCTAGAGAATGGAGCCTGTTGTAACTCAGTTGCTCTCCTCCCCGCAGCCCCATAGTGAGGCCTCGGTTAAGGGGAGTGTATAAACAGCTGCAGTAAGGCTGTTGTGAATACAGATGTCTTCATGAAGTGGGATCTTTGGCTCACCAGGGACCATGCAAGCCATACTAAATGAATTTGCAGGAACCTCTCCATGTGTTAGCCAACTGAGCTGTGCTGCTGTCCTCCAGAGAAATGCTCACCCACTGCCCTCGCCCCGCCACGCTGTCCACCTTCCTCCTCTGGGCTCCTGCAGCAGCTATCTGTCCTTGCTATGCTGCCTCTTCCTCAGCCAGTTTGTCCCAACACCAGGTTTCCTAAAATGCTGTTGAACTGCATTTGAGTCACAGGTCTGCAGCTGTGCTCTTGCCAAGAACTTTACTTCTGTTCTTAATCCCATTCAGATGTAACAGGATGTAAGCATGGGACCAAAATGGGAGAGTTTATTTTACTGGTGGTCAGGAGCTATTTGTCGATCACTTGCTGAATATCTGGTGACTTGAGGAGTCATTGTGATTATTGTACACAACCCATAGGTCATATCTCAGTCTAACTTCAAAGTTAGCCTTGTTTTGATCAGCAGGTTGGGACTAGATGACCTCAAGACATCACTACCAACCTAAATTATTCTGCAATTTATAAAGTGATTTAAACATAGTACAGTTAAGGAGTAAATGCTAAAGGCCAAAGAACTGGTAAGCATAGCACAGAATCAGGAGACAATAGGTGATTCACAGGCTAAAAGATAGAGAGGAGTTAAGTATGTACTTCTCTCTTGCAACTCAATACATTTGCATAGGCTGATATTCACTATCTAATTGATAGCTTGTAGAACTAAAGGTCTGTGTATATATTTGTGTCATGGTTTAACCCCAGCCAGCAACTAAGCACCACACAGCCGCTCACCCACTCCCCCCACAGGGGGATGGGGGAGAGAATCGGGAGAGTAAAAGCGAGAAAACTCGTGGGTTGAGATAAAGACAGTTTAATAGATAAAGCAAAAGCCACGCACGCAAGCAAAGCAAAACAAGGAATTCATTCACTACTTCCTATCGGCAGGCAGGTGTTCAGCCATCTCCAGGACAGCAGGGCTCCATCATTTGTAACTGTTACTTGGGAAGACAAACACCATCACTCTGAACATTCCCCCCGTCCTTCTTCTTCCCCCAGCTTTGTATGCTGAGCATGACGTCATATGGTATAGAATATCCCTTTGGTCAGTTGGGGTCAGCTGTCCCAGCTGTGTCCCCTCCTAGCTTCTTGTGCACCCCCAGCCTCCTCGCTGGTGGGGTGGGGTGAGAAGCAGAAAAGGCTTTGGCTCTGTGTAAGCACTGCTCAGCAGTAACTAAAACATCAACACTGTTTCCAGCACAAATCCAAAACATAGCCCCCTACTAGCTTCTATGATGAAAATTAACTCTATCCCAGCCAAAACCAGCACAATTTGGAATGAATTTTTTTTTAAATTCTTATTCTTAACTCTCCTTAAAAGAGAGCTAGCCGTAAAATGTTTACTGCTAAGGCTACAGAGTGTGTGCGTTATGGGGGGGTGTGGGGGTGGGGAATCAAGGTATAAGAAAAGGATTAACTTGTAGCTTTTTGTCTCCTCTAATAGGTCATTACCACACTTGTATTACTTTATGTCCATTTAAAAACAACTCAGTAACAACAGGGTGATTCCACTTATTCACCAGGTTAAAATTTTCTACAGTAATATATTGTCTTAGTGATACATTTGTGTATATTCATTTTGCGGTTGACTTGTTATGTTACTGAATCACTGAACTTTCATTCCTTGTATAACCAAGCATTTGTTTTGCTACCGCTATCATCACAAAGCATAAACACTATATAATGATATAGACCCTCCTAATATGTTTATTCTACAAATGGTGATTTGTGGTCCAATGTACATTAACTACTAGTGCATAGCATGGCATTTTTTTTCCTTGAAGTAGAAGAATCATATGCTTTTGGAACTTGGAACAATAAATACAGATCTGCAAATACCTGCTTGGAATTCAAATCAACACAGGGCTTAGTGCATGTTTTATACCTTGTGATATTCGATCTTCGTTACCTGAAACTACCTTTATTTTCAGAAGGCAGGTACTGAAAATTATGCTCTTTTGGCTTTTATGATTAATACCTATATTACAAAGTTACACACGCACCCAAATCACCTGGATTTTTTTCTGGATCCTCTTTGCAAGTTATCTAAGCCACCATCTCCCTTGGGAGCGTGTGAGGGTGCTGGCCCCAGTCATGCGGGCTGTTCACACAAGCCATGCCATGGAGAGTTCAGATATTGCCCTGAACTATGCCTTAATTAGTACTGTGTTCATCATTGTTCTCATGATAATTCTCTTTTCTTTCTTTTTATTTCCTTTTCTTTTTTTTGACTGACCACAACAAAGTGGGGAGAAATAATCTGTTCCTAAGCGGAGTAAGAGATACCGTTAGGGCCGTGGTGGTTGCTGCAATAAAGATACAAATACAGAGGCACCTGGGATGACATCTAGTCTAAGCCGTAGAGTATAATCAACAGTTTCAAGATTCCCTTGTTGCTGGGGGATTGTGGCACATAGGTCCTCCTGCACTACTGGGTGCACCCTCCGGCTGCAGCCAAGATCCCTGCCAGTCCTGGGGTTTGTTTTGTTGTTGTAAAAGCTGACGTGATCCAATATTGCTGTGCCTGCTCCCACGTGTATTGTTGTTGAAACCTTTGTACTCGCTTGGCTCACGGGGTGTGTGCTTTTCCTGTTCCTCCCCGGCGTGCGCCTGCGCAGAGGTGGGAGCCTGTGCCTGCTGCTCGTGCTGCTCCTGCCTCTGTAGCCTACCGGCATCTCCCCGGCACTTGTGCCAGCAAAAGGCACTCGTGCTGGCGCTTCGGGAGAGGGTCCTGCAGTGGATGACAGCTGCACAGGTGGGGTTGGCTACATGGGTTCACAGCCAGCGTCATCCGACTGATGGTGCGATCCGTGCAGCGTTGGCAGGCTTTCCGAGGCCAGTGCGTGGCGTGTCCTGTGGGCACAGGGGTTAGCAGGGTGGCTCCAGCTTCCTCAGTGTGGGCTCAAGCGTCAGCTCCTGCTGTTCCAGAGAGCTTTCGCTTTCACGGTTCACTCGGAGAGCTGCTGGCGTGTTCTGAATAACTTCTCTCATTTGAAGATTCAGTAAAGCTACTGACTACTTATGTCAATTCTTCATGTTTTGGAACATATCTCCCCTTTTTAAGCAGATACATTTATCCTCTGTCATTTTTCTTGCTCATAAAGTCCGTCCCATGGCGTTATTTAAGGGTGGATATCTCCTCCTACTCACCTTATAGCTCTTACTGAGTGCTGGTGATTGCACTACAAAAATAGAAACCAGTGATTTATATTCATTCTTGGTAATAAATGACCTCGGGACCTAGTCTCTCAGGAACTAAACTGTAAATAATTAAGCTTTACCTCTGTGGAACCCTCGCTCAACCCAGGCTGTTTCTAGTTGTAATATTTTAACAGTAAACTTCTAATTCCTTTTCTAGAGACTGTGGTTATGTGAGGTGGTCGAAACAAACAAATAAAAATTAAATGCTGTGCACACCTTTTTTATGTATGGAATACAGTAAGCGCTGTGCACAGTCAAAAAAAAAAAGTTGATATAACTGCAGAACAGCTAAGCTTCAGGTCCAACTTGGCCTAACAATTTAAAGTAGGAGCAGGCTCTCAAGCTCATTGATTCCTGATTTTATTCTGAAAATCTATCAAAACTATGAAGTTCAGGCATCTGAGTTTTGTTCTTGACCAACCTGATATTGGCAATTGAGATATTTTTTCCTTCATATAAGGGAGTGGGGAGGAGACATGGAAGGGTGCAATTTTTCAAGAGTAGCTGATGAAGGTGGAGGATTGTAAATTTCTGAGAAGAGTAAATTTCCTTTCTAAAACTTTTTTTTTTTTTAAGTTTGGAGTATTCAGAGTGCCAATGGTCTCTCCCAGTTTAGGTTTAGGGTTTTTAATATTTTGGGAGTTCTGAGCAGACCGATCTGTGAACAGCAATGCTCAAATTACACAGCGTAGGATTTAATCCCAGGAGCATATTGTGGTGAAGTAAATTATTTACTGAGGCATTTGGAAGTGAGTGTTAAAGATGACAAAAGTGTCCAGCTGACTGCACTACTGCGCACACAAATATTACTCATGCCATGTTTTTCTTCTGAGAATCATCTTGGTGCATGCAAGTGCCTTGATTCTCATAAAATTTGAATCTTTTTCAAAATCAGTATTTTAAAAAGACAAATAGAAGCTGAGCAACTGAGTGATCTATGGTTCTTTCACCCCCTTCCCCTAAAACTCTCTGGGAAGGAAAAAAAATTGGAAAACTGTAGCTTTCATGTGGAGAGAGACTGGTTTGCATCTCATAATGCTGTTTTTCTTTTAGAATTTTCTTTCACTTCTAATTCATGCTATCAGTTAGCCTATCTCATAGTTGACTTGAAATGATTATCTGTGCTGAATAACTATTTCAGTGTCCAGGCAGTCTCAGACTCAGTACACTGTCATGACTTTACCCCTTGCATCCCACTTCTAAATAGTTCTTAAACTTCATCTCCATCTTCTAACAGAGTTTCCAAGAATTTTGGTAACCCTATGGACTGCTTTTTTCTGCTTTTGTAATTTGATTTTAAGCATTGCACTGTTGCTCCGAATATTTCTTGTATTAGCAATCACATGTCAAAGGTCTGTTTTCTGTATGCAACAAGACAAGGGTTAAAATTTAACTGGGATTGAAAGAAAGAACAAAAAATAAAGTGGAAGCAAGGTTTTCCCCCTCGCCTTATTTGTAGGCTTGGGAGAGAGCAACACATCTGACTCTAACTCTGTGGGATGTGGACAGTAAGCAAAATATATTATGTTGTAGAGATACGGTTCTCTAAATAATTTTAAAACACACAAAAAAATAATATGCTGCTTACAATTTCCTTTGTTACTCTTGTAGCTTGAAATGTATCTCAAATTCCTCAAGTTTTGTGCAATCTTTTATCTTCCACAAATCTGGAGCTGTGGATGCTTCCTCCCACATCTGCAGCACTCTGCTCCTGGGAAGAGGGGCGTCCAAATGCCATTTCTGAGTAACGAACCACCCCGTGTTCAGGCCAACAGCGTGAGTCAGGAGTGAGAGATTTCTTCCATTCCTTGCCTCCGCTTGGACAGTTTTGGAAATCAGCTCTGGAAAAGCATTTGTGGTCAGTTTGGCATTAGTTTTTATATTACATGTGGCTAGTTTTCTGCATCATGTGTATTATGCTCTCAGATAATATCCCCTTGGAGTGCACTAAAACATGAGAAGGAGAGGAACATTAGATAAAACCAGCCTAATATTAGGGAAGTGCAAATTACATGACATCACATTTTACATATTCCCATTTCAAAAGCAAGTCGAAGAGAGTATCATCTCCTCCCTCATTAGAGCCGCCTTACTATCTTATGTACTAAGGACAATTTACAGTGGTTAAAGACTTGTTTGTTAACCATTCAAAGCAAGTGTCATCTGCCACAGTTCAGTGTGTTAGACTTCATTACCAGGAATGAGGACGCTGTGCAATATATGCCCGAAATTCTGAAGGAGAGCCATCACCGCTGCTGGTTTTGTGTTACCGGAATGCTTTGTCCTTCTCGTCACGTGCCAGAGCCGTCTGATCCCGTGCATTAGGGCTGCAGTGCCGCTTCTGCTCGTGATTAAAAGGAAAGTGGGTGTTTAGCATCTCTTGAGCTTCCAGATTGCACCAAGCCTGAGCAGGAGAGTGGGGCCACGCTGTTGATGGTGCAGGTGTGAAGGGAGCTGGTCGCGAAGCCTGGCGAACCGGTGCCTCTGCTTCTGACTGACGTGAAACCGTTCAGTGCCGGGGAGGGAAAAGCCCTGTGCACAGTGAGAAGTAGCCATCTGCTAAGCAATAGTAAAACTTGGCAGGAGTGAACTACACAGGAGCCCCTGGTGCTTGCCAATCGATCTGGGCAGCAGGAAAAGATGTTAGGACATCTGTTGGGATTTCCCTGTTTGTAGAATAATGGATCCTCTCCCTTCCCAAAATCTGTGATTTTCTAATATGTTCCTTGCAGAAGCATACAAATATTCTGGGGACTTTTTCTAAAGCGAACTATACACGCTCTTCACTGGGAAAAGAGACGATGAGAAAGATGGGGGCAAGAGGGCTCGATCTTTCAGAAATTATAAGGGGTTTTGAGACTTTTGGCTGCAGGTGCCCTTATTTGAACCTAAAAGAGTGCGAGCTTTCTCCTCATCCCTGGATAAGAAGTTCTCAAGTATTTCCTCCAAATGAAAGTGGGTTTTAGCAAGCCTCAAGGCTGTCAGCTAAAACCCGGTGTACCTTTCCTTTAGCCAGGTCTGAGAATCCAAACTGAGGGTACCTCCTAAGGTACAAGAGAAACTCCTGGGTGACAGGAGCAAGCGTGCCGTGCAAGCGTGGCAGGGGTGCACGGGCAGGGGGGGAAGGGCAGCACAGTTGTGCTTCCACCACTACGTTTCTGCTGACAGAAGGACTCTCTCGTGTCTCAGCTGCATTTTTTTTCCTTTGGCTGTAAGATTTTCAAGAGGTGCTGCTCCAGCAATAAAACTGGAAAACTCATGTGCAGGAGAACAGTCTTATAGCAGGAAAAGGGCTGAATCCAATGGCCTTCTCCCTTTCTAATTTCTGTAATCTTTCTCCTCCCCAATCTGATTAGAGCAGCAATCTCATTCCGTTTTTCTAACTTCGTTTAGGGAAAATGGGTGCGTGTATCTCCCGTTAACATCACCTGAGAGGCTGGCACTGGCTGAGATTTACATATGCTCGGAAGAACTGAGTCACAAAGCTGAATAATGGCAAAGGAAGCAAATTTTTTTGGACGTGTATTTTGCCTAAATGTCATCTTCGGTGCTCTGGACTCCAGCCATGCTGTTTTCCCTTTGACAAAGGGCATGAAGGTAGTTGGCTTGGCCAGCTTGGCTAGATACTAATTGTGCTGATGCCTTTGGCTACGAGTATTGACCTTGTTACGCACGGGCAGCGAATGATTCGGTGACCTCTCCGATCTCGCCACGCAATCAACATCCCAATTAACAGCGACAAGGGGAACAGCCGCAACGTCCCCTGGGGTGGGTGGCCCACAGGATTGTTTCTGGAGGAGGTGGGTCCAGTGGGACACGGAGCCAGGCCCACGCCAGGGTGGCTGCTGGGGACCCGGGTCTTGCAGCCATAGCGAGGGAGGTCAAGCGAGAAGCAGCGTGGTGCTGGGTGGTGGGGCAGCTCTGCCTCGGGAGAGGTTTTTACAGACCATCACCGGCTGTTACTTGGATATTTATAAAAACAGCTTTGTAGGGCTGAACAGTGTGCTGAGCGCAATGTGGGGCAGGTTGCTGCTGAAATACCAGCTCGAGGTATGACTGAAGGCTGCTCTCACCCAAGTCCTGCTGCGCCTGAGCAGCTGAAGCCCCGCGGCCATTTTGCTGTGGGGTGGGCGATCATCGCACGGACTGGGGAGGCTCGTCTTACGCGAGCAGTAGGCTGCATCTGTCCCACTTGCTTGTGGAAACAGGAGACAAAACGTAGTGTTTCAGACCAGGCCGGGGGAGGTTCAGTAACACCAGGCGCTGTTGCTGTGTTGCCATCTGGCAGAGAGTGTCCAGCTGCAGACGGCAGCAGCAGGAGACATGGCGCCTCTGATGCAAAATCTTCACTGGTCTGCGCTGCTGACTGCACTCTGTGGAGGTTTGCCATCGTGTTGTGGCCTTTTTGCAATAAAACGGGGTTGGCATGTCAGTGAAGTAACATACGGATAGCTGGTGCAGTAAAGGCAAGTCTGGAGAGAACAGAAGATTTTAAAAGCCATTTAGGTCTGTTTCTTAGAGCGTAAGAAAGTGGCTGGGGAACATGAGAACAGGCCTCTGTTCAGCAGGCTTTTTGCGAAGTACCACTTTGGCGTGGGGAGTCTCACAAGGGCTACCTCCTTGGTTTCTGAAGAAAATGTTTATAATATGACCCAAGTGTGGGTAGCCTGGGGACTACCTAAGCTGTTTGTGGATGAACAAAGATGGGGCAACCAACAACCTTTCTGCTGTCCCAGTAAGTTGCCTTATCCCTGTGCTAAATCTTATTTGGGCCATAACCTCAACCCCTGTAAGTTGCAACTCACTCTTCTGCGCTGGATTTCAAACTCTGGCTCCCAGAGAGAAGTTGAGATTTTTGTGTCACGTTTTTGCATCCTTGTAAAGGCAGAAAGAGGGGGCATAGGCAATTAGAGCAATAATTACTTCTGCTGTTTCACCTAAATGTGTCTGTGAATGATTGTGAGTTTTCAGAAAGCTTAAAGCAATAGCTGGGAAACATAAATTACCACATCCATTCACAAAAAAAACTACCTCTAATGCTTTTGCTACGTCCATTGGGCAAGACAATATTTACGACCATGTTAATTATCTAAGTGGTCATCCAATCAGACAGGAGATGAAGGACAGTCACGATGTGGATGGCAAGCTGAGTCCCTATCTCAAAGGCCTTGGACAACATCGGGAACTATTTTTGAGGCTGGGAGTTGGATTATTTTTTCTTGAACTACTTTGTTTCAGAAAGTCTGCTGTAGATGTGCATGACAAAAAGAAAAGGAGGAGAAAAGCTTAAGGCTGAATTAAACAATATGAGGAAAGAGAAGAGGTTATACAAAGTTGAAGAAGCAAGGGGATACGGTTTAGAAAAACACTGAGATAATGAAAAATAATATATAGATGAAGTAACTGTAATATTGTTCCCCCTGAAATTTGCCTTGTGGGCTCCTATGGGAAAATAGAAATTGACGTCTGCTTACTTTGGATTGCTTAGCTGGAAAAACATATGAGATGATATGCATGAGACGACATCCTTGTAGGCCTATTGCAGTGTTGATATGAGTGATAAGTTATAAAAGAGAGAGGAGGTAGCAGTAAGCCAACTATTCTTTATCAAACAAGACTGAGGAACAGGATATTTTTATAAGCCCATTTTAACACTGATTGGATGCATGTTGTTGTTACATTTTTTTCTTTTTCTAAAATTAAGAACCTGATGTATTTCATGGGTATGCTGTGGACAGAAGCAGTATCACGTGAGGTTAAATGGCAAAAAGGATTTAGATTATTTCTTGAGAAAAACTTCTTCAAAGAAAGGCTAATGAACCCATGTGTTTCCCCAGGCTGGGGTTTTAGCCTCTCTCACTTGTGGCCCAAGGACGAGATTGGCCAAATACCTCTTGGGAGGTACCTTGGCGCATTTGCTCGTGCCTTGAGGATGGGAGTTGACTTCTTTCCTTTTCAGCCCCATTTTCTGTGATTGATTGTGAAACTGTTTAGAAAAACATTGGGTTTTGGGGAAGCACGTATGCACGGTAAATCCTGCTATGATCTGAATAACTTCCCAAGAATTTTCTCCAGGTTCTTTTATACCCTGGCTCTGCCACAGACCTGCCCTAGGTTAAGCAGCAAGCATCTTGATCAGAGTCCTGCATGAAAGCATAGGTGCCTAAGTATCTATGTCAGTATGTTTCTTAATTCTTTATACCTGTAAAACATGAATATACTTTAGTCTCTTTTATCATTTTTAATTAGGGTGGAATTCAAAAGGGTACATGCTTAACATTATAAACATTGTATAAAGATATCGGAAAGCTTTTTTTCATAGAAGAGCTTCTTTAAAAGCTTTGCTTTTATTCTTTAGTCTTATTTTCCTCTTCTAGTTGCTTCTCACAGTAATATAAAGACAAATGTAATGGAAACAAGTAGTAAGTACTGGGAATGGCAAATAGAAAAAGGATAAGTAGAGAAAAGAAGAGTTCTGCTTTTCATAGGATTTCAGAAGTCTTTGGGTCCTTGCTAGAAGTGCTGGCTCTAATCCAATGTGCTTTTATTGGCATGCATGAACAAATTATCCAGGGCACAGCTATTTTTCTTACTGTAGTAAAAACAGGGACTCTGAATGGAGGCTTTGTGTAGGACAAATATTTTTCCTTTGAAACTGGGTACGAGTTTAAAGTTTATCTAGTGTGCCTTCTGGAAAAGGAAAAATTATCCTTCTCAATCTCTTCAAATAGAAAATGTATAACGGTATAGGCAACTCAGAACTCTATAAACAAAATTTAATCACTGGTAAGGAGCTGATGAAGTTTTATAATAAACAGAATTTCTTAGTTGCAATGTGGAAGAAAGCTCTATTTATATAGGCCCTCATCCTTCCAAAAATTTCTGCGGATGCCCTCTCTCTAGCGTCTTTTGCAGGGCTCTACATGTTTTCTAGCCACATGGGTGTAACTAGGAGGATAAGGGCCTTATAGAAAGTAGTTCTTAGATAACATTCATTGCTTTAAGGACTATCTCAATTCCAATTGAAGGTGTAACTCACTTTGCAGTAGTATCATTGCTATTGAAAGTTGAGCAGCTTGTGAAGTCTGACAGTTCTGTTCAGTATTATGTATTAGAAGTACCAAAGAGATACAGAGTGGTCCAAATGTGCTTTTTTTTGGGAAAATAGTATCTCCAATGACTATCATTTGTGCAAGATCCCCATAAAGCAGTGACTCATCTTGAAAGGTAAAGAGGTTATTTAACTCTTTCTTAGCTCTGTAGGAGCGTAACCGTGTCTTTGAAAAAAGATTTTAGATGGGTATTTCTTAGTCATGTTAAGATCACTAGAATCAGCTCTAGAACAATTCTTGAATTGCATGGAAACAAATGGTGCGCTCCGATATCCCCAACCCCATCCCTCTCCCCTCCAAGCAGGAAAAGATCAAAAAGCATTACCACATCTGGATTTTTTAGCTCCTTCCCTTTCTCCCTTCCACCTTCCCACCCACACTTATTTCACACGTGCTTATTTATAATAAAAGAATTGAGTGGACAACAGTAATGCCATATTCTGGAAGATTTTTGAAAGTTAGCTTCCTTCAAAACCTCTGGGAACTTTCAAAAAAATAGAGCTCCTCTGAGGTTTCCTGGGAGCAGGGTATGTTGGGCTCCTGTCCCAGACTGAGGTTCCCATTGGGAACCTATTTGACATCCGTTTAAAAAAAAAATTGACATTGGAATGCCTCAGCAAAATGTTTTCAATTCAATGAATGGGGAAATTGCAATAAAATACCTGGTTGCAGTCTTAGAATCCCTTTCTAGCGATAGCTTATAAAATTTGGCTTGGTAACCAGCAATGACAAATTCCTGGACAAAATTTTCTTGTGCTATGTGAAAATTCAAACTCCACAATTAGAGGAAATTGGAGCCGAAAACATTTTGCACTGATTATAATTTGTCTTTTATAAGGTTTCTAATTTTGTCATCTTTAATTGCTGGATGTTTGCTGGAAACCTACGATGTGATTATAAGGGCATTGAAATTTAAAAAAGTATATACTTTTGCTTCTAAAAGTCAAGCCCGTAACTTGCCAAGCATGGGCATTCACATCAGAGACTGCTTTTGGAAATGTGAATTTGTTAATTGATTTGGAAAAAATTCACGTTTCTGCACTTGATCAGGTAATTTTAAAAAAAACAAACCTCAAAAATCTGACATGAGTTGAATATATGTTTTCATTTTTGTAATGCATGAAGAGGAAGGGCTTGGCCCAGACTGATGGAGGAGAAAATTGTTTGTACAAAGAGACGTAAGCAGTTGAAACTAGACAATCAGAGACACGAAATGCCAAAAGTTTAAATTAATTTTCTTCCCACAAATTGTGGAATCTGTTATTGTTCAGTCTATTTTTCTTCCACAATACAAATGCTGAGTTACGGAAGTACGGTGTTAATACCGCGACAGGGTGTGACTTCATTCAGCTGTGACCTCAGTTCAGTAAGTTCTTTTACACTTGGATCGCTTTGTGCTGAATAATTGTAGCCCCAGTGTGGACAGATCAGTTATGCTTAGATGTTTAAGATAGTGCCTTTTGTTTACTCGCTGAATTGCAATATAGTCTCTTTGGGTTATGTGCCCATTAATGCAAACAAAAATTGATGCTCAAGATTTTTGGTGACCCAAACAAGCATCTCCAGCTGATGTTTGGATGCAGGTGAGTTATTGCGTGTCTGAAAGTGCTGCATAGGCTGTGTTCAAGGTCATGCATCTTACTGCGCAGCCATATGCCTGTTTTCAACCCTAGGTGAGAGGAAGTTGTCCTTGAAGTTTATTGTTTCAAACTCATGGTTCAGAAGGAAAAACATCAGGGAAATGCTGTATGATATAGAGGGACTGGCCATTTGACTTCACAATTCTGTACAAGGGAACAAGTCACACAGCTCTTCTCATATCTCTACGTTACTCCACTCTGCTGTGGGGTGGGAAATGTTTTAGATTACCTGATTGGTGTCAAGGAGGTATTTCAAGTAGAAGGGAAAAAAGACGAAGTAATGTTCCCTTGAAAAACGTATTTTTTTCCACTGCGTATTTTCCAGTGACAACAAAATCATTTTATTTTTGACAGTATTAAATTGAATATCTCAATTGGTTCACTTAGCACCCCTGAGTGATGGTGATATGGGTTCTTTCTTTCATAGATGGGAAAACTGAACAGGGTTTGTGAAAGTCAGTGACTGCTGGTGCTAGGTCTTAAGATAACTTATAGTGCAACTTATTCTCCAATTCTCTTTAAAAATTAATTTTGTTTTCTTCTGCCTTTTCTCTCTTTTGCCTTATTTTCAGAGTCCCTATGGTTTTGGTTTTGTTGTTACCTTACTATGTGGACACTGTGTATGTAGGCCCCTTCTCAAGATGTCTCCTACTATTAATGGAAAATACAAGAGGTAGTGATCAGTTGAGTGACTGGATGGCAACTTAGATATCAAATTTCAGGAGCAGCTTTTTCCCCCATAGATTAAAGACAGAGTAATTTTCTTAGGCCCCTGAGTTTGAAAGAAATAGGATTCCTGTAACACAGGGTAAGTTTTAAAGATAACATACAGTTTTCTCTTGTTAGTGTCTATAAACCAGCTTCAGAGTCAAACCTCCATGCTGAGGTATTGGCAATGTTGCTGCTATACACCACAGCTTTGTAACTACATAGCTTTGAGGACATGTGTGCGTGACAAGTGAAAACCTGGTCCCTTTTAGGAGACATGCTGACTAGATTTGGAATTAATTCAAATACTTTCCAGGTATCTAGTGTTAATTTAATACTTTCATGTATACATGATGTTGCAAGTACATTAAAAAATACTAGGGGAATATTTTAAATTACTTCTGAGAACATGAACACTCTACTAACTTTTCTAGCATTAAAATCTTGTTTAATTCCAAAAACTTGTGATGGTGTGTTTGTTTTAAATCATGTTACCTAAAGTCATAAGCTTTTGCATATCAGCCTTGTGAAGCTTCATTTGCTGCCTTGTTTGCACATTATTTGATTTAGGCCTTTCTTAATAGGGAAGTTTGAAGAATTAATCAGCATTACTAGAATAGCATGTGCTCATTTATTAAGTTTTAAAAGTTTTAATTTTGCTATTGAGCTCCACGGTGAGCTTACCTTTTAGCTCAGCATTGCTAATTTGCTGTGATCTGATCAATAACTTTTAAATCTTACATATTTGTTCACCTTCATTAAACATAGCCTCCTCTGTTTTCACTGAACTGTATGGAAACTGCCTTTTTTTTTTTTTGCACCTTATACAAAATGTAAATCTTACAGTAAGATGCAGAGTATGAACCCTTCCCATAGTAAAGTTTGAGGCTTTTCAGACTTGTGTGAATTGGCATTCGGAGCACTTTATTTGTGGAAGAGATCAAGATTTCATAAACGATGCTGGGTCCATATCATCAAAGGATACCATCAACGGGTGGTCCACAATAGTATGGATGTTGGGTGTTTAAGATAATTGGGAGACCAGTGGATGTTGCTCCTACTCAACTTTTTTTGTCTTGTTTAAAGATTGTAACCTACTACTAACCTAGAAACTGGTTCTTCTAAGTAACTAGCTGATGGATTTTAATGGAAATGGGCCTTTGTCCTTATTCTGTGTGCTGCCATGTTGAGAATAAATAAGAATAGATATCAGCTGTGTGGGTTTTTTGTGTTTGGCTTTTTTTTTTATTAAATAGGGCTGGAGTGAAAGATTAAGTAGGGAACAATAAGAAAGTCTTGCAATGGGAGTAATTTATTGCCATGTCTGAGACCACAATAACTGCAGTGTCTGTGTCTGGCTACACGGCCTACAAGGATAAAAGCTAATACAGCAACTTCACCAAAACTGAAGAAAGTAAATTTGTGAAAACAAGAATTAGATCTTGCCACAGTTCTATTAAACTAAATTAGAGAGGCATTGATGAGTGCTCCTGTCCTTTTTCCTCCTCCTCCTCCATGTTAATTTTAATGGTCTGGTTGGAGTATGTCATTATATAGTTTCAGTTCAGCTTTTGTTATGGTCTCTACCACGCCAATTTTAATAATGTCAGTGTGTCATGACACAGCTATTAAGCTTGCAAGTAGATGTGGATAGGTGGTTAAGCCAGTTTCATTTGGTCAACTTGCAGCAGCAAGCAGTATTTTAACTATGTTGGGAGTTCACTCATTTTTTGGCCAGACTGAAAGGAAAACTTTATGTAGAACAACAGACAACACCTAAAGACATTGTCTTGTTCATTTTTATATACTTACAGTATCACTATAGTAAGTCTTTGTCATTTCTTAACATTTTCACAACATTTTCAGTGCAAGAAACTGTTCAGAAATATTTCATTAAGTAAACTCACAGCCTGTTTTCAATGTGAAAGGGAAAAGTATGTCCAAATTTCATGATCTTTTTGACATGTGGTGTCTTCAGGGTGGTGGGAAGCATGGTCATGTGGCATCTGGAAAGAAGCACCCTTTGCACACTATTTCTTGCTGAGTTTTCTGCTGGCCCATCTAAATATGCTCACTAATATTATAATATCATTTATAAGTTCTCATTTCTAAAGTCAAGTTGATGGCTTGTTGGTTGTACACTGCAAGCTGACTTTCAAATCAGTGTCTGGAGTGCCCTCTTTTGAAGTCTAATGATCTTGTTTGAAGTATGATGTAACAAGGAATAAAAGGAAGTGATGAAAAAAATCAGAGAGTGTGAAGAAGAGAAATAAAACTGTGGTATCTGTGCTACATCAGCTGTATTCACCAGTCAGTGATTCCAAGTCAGTTTTGTTTGTTTTTTTTTTTTTAAAAAGCAAACAACAAAACCACCAAAAACCCAAACCAGAACAAATTATTGTATATCTCTCTTCAGATGGAGATATTGAGTGCACTATTGTAGCCATGTTGGGATTAGGATTTGTGAGTAAAAACAGTATGCTTTGCTAGCTCATTACCCTACTGGGGGGGGGGGGGGGGAAGTAGAAACTTTCCAGGCACCTGGGCCCTTCCTCAGGTCTGAAATAAAAGCAGTAGCCTTCAAAGTCAAGTACGAATTGAGAACCACTGCTCTGAATTCAATAAATATTAAACTCAAATAGAATTTTAGTTCTTAGCTTTCTCTCTTGCAACTGTCTTATAGCTGTTCCTTGGACACTGGAAGGGAGAAGTTAGTGATGGCGCTGGGGCTTGTCCCGTGGGAAATGTTTTCCCAGTGTCTTTTGTGCAAGTCCACATGGGTGCACAGAGATTCCTGGGTGCTGTAGATGAGGTGCCAAAGTAAGGTCTGGTGCAGTATACCAGTGGCTCTCTAAATCCATGACCTCTTCCATTGGAAGAGTTTCTTCTTTGATCCTCTTCAAATACTTGAGGTAGGCTTACCAGGCACACTGATTTTTATGGTACATTTTAATCCCCTTTTTCTATCTCTTTCTACAAATTCCTTCATGTGCCATAGACACCTTCCTCTTTAGACCGTTCTTCTGTATGTGTGGAGTGGTTTGGGGGTTTTTTGGGTTGCTTTTTTTTTTTTCTTTTTTTCTTTTACACAAGATGCTGGTCTTCCAGCTGTGGTGATACTTTCTGCAAGGTCTGCATAATTATCCTGATCTTGGTAATTAATACTCATCTTGCTTTAGATGAGGTGGTTAATTCTCTAATTAAAAATAGCAGTGAGTGGTGGCTTTAGTGCTTGGCATATTTATTTATGTTCCTTTGTTGCAATAGGGATTTTAAGTCTTTGAAGCTTTTGTATCTGTAAAGCTGTTTTATTTTCTTTGGGTACGGTTAATTATAAATCATGGCCCAGACCTGAGTGAAATGAATGGAAATAGGTTGCCGAGCCAGAATAAAACCTGTTTTCAAGCAGGGTCTTTATTAGTGTGGCAATAATAAGAGCGACATCTATGAACAGGATCTATCTGAAGTTTATTAATTCAGTTTTTCCTGTTGGTCTTCATATTTCTCCCCTTTCTCAGAAATAAAAGATACCCATCTTAATTGTATTGTTAGGATATTTCCTTAACAGTGAATCGCTGGAAAATATCATAGTAGGAAAAAGAAGATTTAAAGGGCATTTTTTATCTTATTAGTTTTCCCAACAGAAAGCTTCTCTTTTAGCTAACAATGCTTGCTCTGAAGGCTGGTCTTGCATTAACATAGAGTCTCCTACTTTGATTGATAATTATGTCACCAAATTTTCTTAATAAATTTATCCTATCCCTCCTGCTGAAAGGAATACTGCTGTTGAATTTAGCGTACTCCTTCTACTGAAGGACTGAGGAAAAATATTAGATTTCAGAAAGTGTCAATGAAAATCAGAACACTTCTTGAAACTGGAAAAAGCAGCGTTGATTGAGCTCATCTGCTGCACTGCTCTATGGAGATGAAGGTGAATACACTGAATATCCTTCCTCCTGGGCAGTGCTGCGTCCCCTGTCGTGCGGTGTTGTCCCCTGCCTGGCCAGAGCCATATTCATTTGTCTGTCATGGTCATTAGTTTCTTGAAATGCTCCTACCCCTCTGCCCCCTTAGACAAACAGGAAAATAATATTCTGGGTTTAAGTTCAGCTTTCTATAAGGAGTGAAATTCAGGGGGAGAAGGGGGCACATCCAGTCCTTTCCGCCTCACCCCCAGGTTTCTTTAGCAGGAACCCGTTAGCCAATGTCGCATCCAGCAGAAGGGTTGTTTGGGGATGCACTAAAATCTAAACACAATAAACTAAGATTCAGTGTAATTAGCGCTAATGGCCATGCTCTGAATCCAGAGAAGACCTGAAAGTAACATCATTTCTGAAAATGATTTTATTGTGGCTATTGTATTACCATGTTTGCTTGAAGTCCCGATGCTTGGACATAGGAGTGTATACTGGAGTACCTATTCCTTTCTCAGAAAGCCTCAGCCCCCCTCATCATTAATAAAGAGTGGCTTGAAAGAGGCAAAGGGAACAACAGCCAGAGCGGTGGTGAATGAAGTCCAAATGTTTTGTCTTGAAACTGCATCACTTGTCGGGTCTAGCTTTCAATTTTCTGTGTGATTTTTGCTGTCATCTTTTTGACCAGCCTTTGGATGCTCCAATCCCCTTAATAGGAAATGGAAAACATTACAGTACAAAGCTGCTGCCAGCCCTACCGGTAGCAGTTTGTCTCAGAGAAGTTCTGATATAAATATACCGTGGATAGTGATCATTTCCTAAGTAATACTTACTTATGCATGCATGTGCATCTTGGTGTTTATTTCGAGGCAAGATGTTGAACAGCCAGCAGAACTCATGTTTGCTCTTGGTTGTTGTCTGAAGCAAATCCCGAAGCAGAGGGTAGCAGTGACATTTCATCTGACTCCGTGAGACCTATTTCTATCAGGAGTTTCCCATTTGTAAAATCTGTGGCTGGAGTGAAGATACAAATAGGAGAGCGTTGGGTCAGAACAACAAGGTAGACACAAGAGACACCAAAATACAAGAACATAAGGAATAACTAAAGAAATTACCTCAGCGTGGAGAAACAAGGGGGTTAAAAGTAATAACTATTCAAAAATTTAGCGTGAGGAAGGAAAGTGGGGGGGGGTGAACAGGGTGAGGTTCGAGAAGACAAATGAAAAACAGTAAGTCACGCAGCAAATTAAATAGTTTTTCTACGTTCTGTAGAACAGCAGTACTGAATGCTGTGGAATAGCAATAAGAGGCATTTTTATTGAACGCATAGTCAGTTACAGTGTAGCATGGATACATCTGATTTTTTTGTTGTTTTTGTTGTTCCGTAATATTTTAAAAAGGGAAAGGGTGGAGAAAGCATGTCCTTTTGTGACATTGCTACACTGTCAGATCCGCTACAGATAAGTGTTACCTTGTAATAGTCTGCTTGGTTTTGTTCAGGCTGGAGTTACAGCCTGTGCCTGCTATCTAACTGGGGAAGAATTCTTGGGTTTTTTGGGGGCATGTGATAACAATGAATTGTTGCTAATAACATTTTCTTAATCGGTAGATAATTATTGTTCCAGCCACTCTTGGCTTTCCTTTTCTTTCCCCTACATCCTCCTCTACTTAACCCTTCCCCCTCCCTGCCCCCAGCATCATTTCTAAAATACTCATGGCATTAAGCTGTTCTTCTTTTTTCCATCTGATATTGTGATCTGTCGCTGGATGGGACCGATTGATTCAGGATGAGTGGAAAAGAGCATCATTGTCTGGAATATCTCATTGTCTTTAATGAGATAGCTCTGCCCTTTTAGAAAAGGGATTTTTTTGAAATAAATTGAAGGATTTTGTTACCTTCAAACTCCTACTAGGAATTTAAATGGCAGGGCATGTGAGTTGTCAGTGTATCAGCTTGTTGTGGCACACAGATTGTATTGCTTTCATTAGGCTGCTGTGCTGCAAGGTGGGGAAGGGGAAAAGTATTTTAGAATTTGGACATTTTTTAAAATGAATATTTAAGAACGATGTAATCATGCTGTATACCAGTATAATACTCCCCATGTCTGGGATTAGACCACCTGTAACTGTTGGACTACTAAAGAACCAAAGTATATCTGTCTCAGAAATGGTTTGTCTGTTACAAAGGCTGGAGCCTTGTCATTTATATTGCTGCTTACTATCAATATGCTAAGAGTCCCTTCAAAAATAAAGCTGATGGCAGCAGTGAAGTCTTAGGTGCATTTCTTTTTGTTCAGTCTCTGATATTGTGGGAAGAGAATTTAGTATTTATTTGTTTTTAGGAATTCCCTGTTTATAACTATTTTCTTACTGGTTTTAATAATACATTATTTTAATAATTTTAAAGATAAATATCTTAAGATTTCTCTTATTATTTCATATTATTTTAGCTATTTTCTAATTACTCTTTTCTTCTTAAATTCTTATTTAATTTTCCTGTTTTTACATATTTCTTGTTCAGAGTAGGCATGATGGCTTTTCAAGATCCTGAGAAAGACGTGACCATTCTTGGGCATATTCACAAGTAAACTGTTGATGCTTCAGGACCTATTAAAGAGGGATCATACAGTTAATTTTGAAGGATGTTTATCTTAAAGTCTAGGACACCAACATATGTTGCTGTGAACTGCTGGGCTGAGGTGAAAGGGAAGATTAAAGAGGAAGTGGAGTTTATTAATAGACTCCTGGATGACAATGGCTTTGCAGCGTGCACGGGTTGACTTTTGCTACAGGACTGGTTTTAAGAGATGAAAGAGCATCTGAGATGAGAAATACAGCAGAGGAAGCTGTATAAGTGAATAATAAACGAAGCACTGCACATTCTGTTATCCTTTTAAGTTTTTTCCCTTCTCTCCATCATGCACTTAATAAAAATTTTGAAGTGTTTTCCTAAAATGTTTTCTTTTTTTTGGAAACATTTAGGTTGAAAGAGATGAAATTGCCTGATAATTTTGGGGAATTAGGAGTAGCTTTTTGATGCTGTTATAAATATTTGGCCTAATTATAAATAATGACTGTAAAAGGTTTGTTTGTATTCATATTCAGGAGCTTTCTTGAACCAAGGGATAGAAGCCTTGCATAGCCTCTTGAAATTGTCATGTCAAAGTAGTTGTCTTGGCATTTCAAAAGCATTTAATTTTTTTTAACAGTGGAAAATTGCATAAGGAACAGGAAATATTGTTGGCTTTACTCAACTATCAAATAGCAAGTTTGCATATCAGCTAAAACTCACTAAAACTTTTGTGCTTACTTAACAGAAAAAGCTGGGTGGTTGGTTTTTTTTTTTGAAAAACAGACAAAATTTCTGACTTCAGATTTTCATTATCACTTGATCCAAAATATAATTTTAAAGCTTTTTATATTCACTTTAAGTGGTGTTATGTTTTACAGTGGGCAAGTATTTAGTCATGAGACATGTTTTCTTCCCCTAACATGAAAATCTGCTGTTCAGCTTCATTGCTGCTTTAAAACTCAGTGTGTTATGCTAATTTCAAAGACTGATGCTTTAAGTTCTAATATATTACATTCCTTCTACTTAAAATATCTGTTTCACCACTTTCATAAATGTGGACTACAAATAACAAATCAAGTATTTGTCAGATTAAGATGTCAGAGGAGTGAAATCATTTTGAGGGAGTCTAAAACCAAGGTTTTTTTCAAGATCTCTCTTTAAAGCAGATAGTTGCGGAATTTGTTATAAATAGGGCTATGAAAAAATCACAAATGATAAAAGGGTATGGCAAATAGAATTATTAAATAAGTGTTATCTTTATAAAAGTGTGCATGGACAGCAGAGGAAGTGGGGGGATACTGAAAAGCAATGGACATAATTTGTGTGAGTGTTTTGGATCTGGTCACTCTTAGAAAGCTAATCACAGGGTAAACTGTTAAGCAGGGGAAAAAAATTGAGCCACGGTTGCAGAGGATAAGAATTAATAGCTGATAGGAAGTGTTGAAGAGCTTACTGGCAGTGTGAGCTGTGCACTTTGAGTAGCTCTGGTCCACGCAGTCGCTGAAACGGAACAAGGAGTGTACACTGACCTGGCAAATTCTGCTGAGAAAATGAATATTTTTGTTCTTTCAAGTCATGAGGCAATTTCAGGGTGCTTCCCAAGGGTTGTAATTGCTAATGAATTGAGAAGCACTCAGCACAGCTAGTAATTTATTGGAGACAGCTGCTAAGTACTGCACTCTATAAAAAGTGGCTTAGAGCAGCCAAACAGGCTACCAAGTTGGATAGGTGATATATTTGTGGGGATGTGCAGGAGAAATGGAAATAAAACATGGATATGTCAGAAAAGATGTTTTGCAAGGAGCAATCAAAGATTTAAAAGAAAAATTAAAAAAAAAGAGATTCTAAGCCAAATTACCAAGTATGTGCTCACTAAAGGCAATACCATGCTTCCACATGATTGCATCTGGCACATAATCAATGCAGCTTGGTTCTAGTTAGCTTTGCTAACCACATTGCAGGGTGGACATGTCAGGTGTTCCTCAGAAAGGTATAAAAATGACTCTGTTCTCAGTACAGAAGACCAAAAGGAGCTTGTACATCTCTTGAAATGACAGAAGACTTGAGAGCTGAGAATAGAATTTGATTGCGATTGTATTTTTGCATGAAAGAGGAAAGTAGCAGAACATATGTGGATACAAAATACCGTATGTACTGTAGGTCAATCAGCTGCCACTTCTTTGTGAAATAGGAAGAGAACAATTGAAGTGAGGCAGTAAGTTGACTTAGTGATTCAGAAGATAACCTGGTTGTAAGGTGGCTCTAGTACAAAAAGCAGGTTGTGCTTACTTTGGAACTGGAGCTTTTGTTAGGTACAAATTTTATCTGACCTACTTTTGACTATTTTGCAGAGTTAAAAGAAATCTTTTTTCTATTTAATGAACAAGATGTAGAGAAATATTCAAATATATATTATTCATATATGTATAAATGAAAGAATACTTGCCCATGGTAAATTTGAATAGAGATTTGTTAATTGTTTACAGGCTTATGAAAGTCACTTTCCAGAGTCAATTTTAACTTCAATGGGCACGTTATTAAAGGGAGAAGGCATTCTTTTAACTGTTTCATCGTAGCTTTTTCAGTATTGCTGTTGTATAAGAGGTTTCATTTGACATGCCAAAATTTCAGGATGCTAAATGCTGCTTAAAAAAAAAAACGAGGCTTTTTTTAGTCCCAGAATAGCTAACCAAGTTTCCTTTTGTGCTAACAATTGTGTTTTGTTTTGATAATGCATCATTCTAACAATTCAGCTGATAAGTTTCATAGAATATGTACCAAAAGGTCATTTAAAAGGTTTCATTTGAAAGAATGAATTGAGGGTTAAAATCAAGTATGCTTGACTATTAAAGTTGCCATTTGGAATATCTTGTTCACTTCTGCAGTAGATGTTGTTCTTTGTTTAGTCAGCCTTTTATTTCTCAAGCTATTCCTAAAGACCATTGTATCAATAATAATGGCTTTATTCACTAAATTATAAATTATTTGAAGCAATAACTATCAAATTGCAATTGGGGGAAGTTCCATAACGGGTCTTTAAGGCATCACCGCAATGCAAATAATAACAATTGAGCTTGTTGATGCAATTCCTTTCCCATTTAAACCATAATTTTCTCATTAGGTTTGTATAACATCTGTATTAAGCCTTCATCTTTTAAGAAACTTCAATTCATATGCTGTTATTTCTTTTTTCCAGATTGTTTCCCTTGGTAAGTGACGATAAGAATGAATGGACATATATCAAACACCCCTCCTGGTGGATATGGAAGTTATTTTCCTCAAATGAAGTAAGGTTATGTCTTTGATTTTCCTATTATGGACAAAAAATAGTATTGTATTTTCTTCTTTACGCTTTCATTTCTGATATAAGTACAATTATTAGATCCCGTAGGAATAATACAAAGGCAGTTTCTGTAAAAGAATGTGAAGTTTCCAAACCACGTAACCAAACTGACAGATATCATCTAACTGATTTTGTATTACTGTAAGGGTAAAGCTTTATTACTGAATGGAATCATCTGGAACAGAAAAATAAATTGCTGTAGCCATAACATACTTATTACATTACTCAGAGAGGTCTTCATATACCTGAGATGTTTAAGGTTAGCTCTGAGTGAATGCATTTTTATGCATAAAAGATGAGGCTGCCTTTTCCATTTGTGAGAAAATATCGTTTCCCAGTAAACAGAACTGAGCAACTGTTACCTGAAAGTGTTATCTTGTCTGAGATAAGAGAATGCTCCCTGTGTCAGAAGCATGGCACTGGGCTCATTCGCAGCACTAATGAGAATTGACCTAATCTGATGCCAAAGAACATGTATTCATGTATTGAGCGGGGCATCTGTGCTGTCATCTGCTTCTCATATTGTTGTCCCTTTAAAGTGAGTTTGTATATGACTCATTCTTCTTGTTACACTGGAAGGATGTTGGATTGCCTTTTCATTTGTTGTAGGCAATGATAGTCCTTTCAAGTCTTTTATGAAAATAGTTAAAATTGTTAAAAACAATTAACACTTGTGTATGCAGGGAAAAAAAAAACAACAACAAAATCCTACCAAGTCTTTGGCACAGGTTTTTTTTAATATAATATTTATTTTTATTATTATTATTATTATTTAGTGATATTGATTACTTACATTATGGTAGCATCTATATGTATACCACACCCCCATTGTGCATATTAATGCAACAAAAAATAGCTCGGAAGGGCTTCTAGCCTAAATGAAACATGCTTCATTGTATTCATGGTGCGGAACAAATATCCAGTATCATTATTTCTGTTAGTAACATCGTAGGTGTGTGTAGTCCTACATAAGGGGAGGGTTTTTTTCAGTGCCTGTTTCTGTGTGGCAAATACATCTATACAGAAGTTAAGCAGAAATGTTTTCTTCCAGTGGCTATGGTTCACCAACATTTGCTCAGGCGGAGAGGGAGCAGAGTTCAAGAACAAGTGCAAAAGCTCTTTATGGTAAGGTGGCATAAAGTCTTTAAACATTTATGTTAAAATTGTTGTTTAAATATTGATTGTGATGTCATGGTGAAAATATTTTATGCATATAAATGTTTTTAAAACATGTATGTACATACACATACATGTGTGTGTATAAACAAAATTAAAGAAGAAAGTGATTTTATTCCTACTAAAACTAACTACGCTAGCTAGAAAATGCTTTTATGGTTTACTAAGCAGAGAACTCCCACCTGCTAATTCTTAAGGCAGTAATATATAAAGCATTTATCACAAAACTAAGAGTGATCCTATAGCTAAGGTATGTATCAGGGAGAAGGCATTCAGGGATCTAGCTGTGCTATAGGTTTGATTCATGACCTGTGTCTCCCCCTGCCTCTCCACCTTTATCCCCTGCTAGCGGAAAAGGAATTTACAATATTATTCTTGTTTGACACAAGGATTTCATGGAGGTTAGATTTGATGTAACGGATTTGGCCTGCTATTTTTGACAGGCTTTGTGACTGTCAAATGTGATGTTACTTATAAATGCCTAAATGTTTTTGCACTTACCAGCTACAGATGCTAGTCTTTGCCTTGGCTGTATACGCTACTCTCTAGCCCGTGGCCAAATCACTGTGGAGGCAGAATGTAGTCATGTTCCTTGCCAGCCAAATTGCACCGTTTCCTGGTTGTCCACCTCCACTGTGAATACATCCTGCTGATAGCTGTGCTGGTAATGGAAATACAGGCGGCAATGAAGTTGAGAGATGTTCTGCTGTGTAAATCTGTGCCTGTTGTTAAATGCTCTTTTGCAAGTCAGTATGACTGATAAGACTGGAAGAACGAGGTTTGCAGTGAGAACCCAGTCCTGTGCAGGACCCCTGGCACCTCAGCCTGCTCTCCCTTGTTGCATCTACCACCTCTTCTGCAGGTTAACGAACTGGAAAGCTCAAAGAGCAGTGGCTAGTAACTGCAATATCCTTAGTAGTAACTAATCTTTCCTCCCTCCTATTTTGGGTGGGGTGATGGCTGGGAGTGACCTCGGGGGCTAGGGGACTGAGGGCAGGATGCTTCGTGGCACTGGAACAGCATTAACTTTGCCCTTGGAAGGATAGCCTTCAGGCCCTGTGAGCCCATGAGAACAACTTTGTTGTACTGGTTCCCTTGCCGGCTTTCGAACTGCTTTGGAATTCATGAGGCTAAAAGCCTAAGAAGGAGATGGGAGGTCTCCTAGCTTTGTGTCCTCTGAAAAGAGGAGTGGTGTGAAAAAGCTGACGTGGTTTGGTGGATGAAGGCACTGTGCTAGAGTAGTGTGAAGGTCCACTTCTAGAAAAATCAGCTAAGACAGAAGTAGAAACCATTTGAAACATTTGTCATTTAAAAATGATGTTGCATGTGAATCATTCTAAGTTTAAATTTATCTTTTTTAGTGGTATGCCACAAAAGTCAGTCACTTGACATAGTATTAAAGGCAGGAACTGCAAATGAGGAAAATTCTGAAGTGATCGTTTTAAACAGTGATTTCTGCATCCTGTATGGTTTCACTCGATAAACTGATTGTACGTGTTGACAGAAATAGTAGGTGGTAACAGAAACCAGCAAGAGACATTACGAAAAACTCTTTGCAGATTATTTCTTTATGAGACGTTATGAGCTTTTTCATTTTATATCATCACCATAATTTTTCAAGAGTACATGGTTTGAACAGTGCAGCAGGATCAGTAACTGTCTTAACTATGTTCTTTAATCTTTGTGGGCTTTTAAAATAATACCTCTCTGAGCTTTTTTATATCAAACATGTCATGGGATAGTCGTATGTCAGTAGAAGATGGGGACAAGTGAGTAAATTTGAGGTATATAATGGTAAACAGCCGTTTACTTCTAAGATACTTAATTGAATTCAGGAACTAATTGAAAATGCTTACCATATAACTGCTGCGTGGTGGCTCCTGTAAAATGAATTGTTAATCTTGGTTCACTTCCATTGCTGGTAGATATATCACAAAACTATAGTTGCAGTTGCCAACTGCAGGAACTGAATGGAGTAGAAGACTCAATTATCTTGCAGCTCTGGGTAAAGATATATGGGCACAGCTTTTAGAAAGGAGTTTGCACATTTTACTGCTGCTTCTCTGTTTTGTATGCATAAAGAACTAGGCTGTCAGTATCGCCAAATGTATGAACTGGAGAAAACAAGGAAAACACCTAAAACCTTTCTCAAATTCAGGGCAATTATATTTTTTTAAATTTTAGCAATTCTGCTGCAACCCCCGTGTGTCTTTTCTTCCTTTGTGATGTTAGGGATTTTTGTGCATGCTGTCCTAAGGGGGGTGGGAAGCAGTTGAGTGACACTGGAATTGTTAAAATGTGTTAAAAATGCTTATTATAAAATATTTTATTTATAATTGATTTATAATTAATAGCTAACTTAAGAATTTTATTTGAGATCCATGAGACTGAAAGCCTATAAAGCAGACTTTTTTATATTTTATATTATGTACATGTATATTAAATGGACATATTTTATTTATGTAAATACATAAAGCTCATGTATTTAATAGATTTGCTTATAATATATTGGAAAAATATATATAATTTTACTGTAAAAGTAAAATGGACCAGGTTTTTTTGTTTTGATAAAATTTGACAATGTAATCTTAGCAGCAAACTTTGTCCGTGACAAACTTCCTTTTCTTGGAAGACTTTTGAATATCATTTGGACTAAAGCACCTATCCATGGGTATCAACAAGTGAAGATCTTGAATTCAATTTCTTCCAAGCACAACAAAGACTAAAAAATAATAATTAGTTATTATTATTATTATTATCATCATCATCATCATTGTGTATATATATGTGTATATATAGGGGGGGGTGTATACGCACACACATGTATATGTGTATATGTCATGGCATGAAGTTTATCTCTTGAGTCCCAATGCTGAGGTGGTTCATGATTCTTCAGTCCTTTGGTCATCAGGCAGAAGGTTGCCCACAGTGCCAGTGAGAAAGGAGGCTGGAGTTTTATTGGTGTTACAGACAGTTCAGTTAAAAACTAGACCGGAGCCATTACTGTCTCTGATGTGGTTATCTGATAGCAAAAACTTCCTTCCTTTTTTCCTGTGTCAAATAATCTCTTTGTTTTCACTCATTTCCTTCCTGAAATGAACTGTTTTCTATTTGCATGATAAATCTCTCACTGAACTGGGAGGAAAGATGCCCTCTACACATTCTTATGGGTTTTATTTCATTATTTAGTTTCTGATCTTTCCATCTGAAAAGGGTTTTGGCTTGTACTGTCATCTGTTGTTCTAGCATTGGCTTCTTCATCTGTCTTCTGCAGCTCTGCTTGCGGGCAGACATGCAGCGACAGTCGGCGCCAATAGCCAGGGCTCTGCTGGGGGTTTGCCAGGGGGTGACACAGTACGGAGCAGCCCCATTCCCCAGGAGTAGCGAGCTAGTGGTTCCCTCCAAATTGTTAGATTATTATACGGCACAGAATTGAAAGATGTTACTAAAATTGTCTTCACACTGCATCAGAAAAGACTAGGTGTTCTATACATTGTGTTTATACTCCTATGGCTGTGATTACAAATTGCATGTGTATTTTTGCATTGCTCAAATACCACATTCAGAGCAAGTGTAATAAATTCAAGGAAATCACAAGCAGATCATAGACTAGGTAAACGAGTCCATTAAAAGAAGCCATCCATGTAACATGCTTGTGTTATTTCATACTCAAATGAATTAAGCTGACAATTGAGTTCTAAACAATACACTTTCTCTGATAGCTAGTTCCACATAGCCATCAGGGAGTAGCTTGTGGCACAAATCTCTGAAAGTGATAGTGTTTGCTCCTCTCTTAATGAGATTTGTTTTGAACTCAAGTTTTGACCTTTCTCCCCGTATGTGTAGGTCACGTCTCCTACACTTTACTCTCAGTCTCAAGTTTTTCCAGCTGCTGCAATACATTCTTAAAGGGGTGTCAGCAATCAGTCCAATGCAAACCATAAATGTACAGCAGTAAACTAAGTATTGGGCTTTTCTGCTTGATGATGTGTGGTAATAATTTATGCTGTCACTCCAGGATTCTTAGGACAGCTTGTGAGGGAGACTCTTAATCCATCTCCACATGGATTGCCATCAGATTTCAGATTTGTCTCTTTGTGCACTGTACAAATATTTCCCAATTTGGCTATGGCAGGGGAAGGTGGGATCCACCATTATCCTTCTTTGTGCTATCATAACCATAGAGCTGGTGAAATTTATTACATCTGATCTATGCTATTATTTGTAAGACATCAGTGGAAGTCTAGGCATCGGGATTGCTTGTTTCTGTTTTAGGCTTTTAGGAACTGGAAATTTGTTGTGCCTAAAGGTATCATAGCCCTAACCAGCACCACCCGTGCTTCAGGTCATCTGTTAAGACCCAGACTAAGATCTTTTGCTTTTGATAAGAATTTTCCCTACCTAGATAAAGAATTAGATTTCTCTTGCTGTGATACATTTCTCTGTGTGGTCTTCTGGGCAGCAGCACAGAGCCAGGCTACAGTAGAGTTTATTAAGCGGCTTTCTAGTTTGCCATATTGCTGCACCCTCTTCCAGTTGGAAAAGGTGTGAGACAGGACTCTAACTTTAGCTATGTCAGGTTCTATTTGTAGCTCTGCCTCAAGGGACCTTGAACCACACTGGTGTTTCTGTCTGAAACTGTGGAATAGTTACCTTTCCAAAGTATGAAATGGTCCTTCACAGAAATAACTGGGGAGAGCACAGAGTTCTTAGTGTAGGGAGGGCAAGGAAGAAAATGAGCGATGGCAATCTCAAGTCCTGTTTGTGTCACGTGCTGTCTAGTGTATTCTTGGCTTGGCTAAAAGTCTTTGGTCAAGAGGTCATTTTTTGTTTTCTGGTGTTTTGGCTGCTTCCAAAATTGGTACGAAATCAGTACCTTTTCACGTCTTTTTGAAACCTGAAACATGGTCCATTCCTGATGATTGGCGAATTCAGTAAGTTCACAAAGATATGAATAGCAGTAGCGTCTCTCCACATGAGACAGCGGGAAGAGTATTAGTTTCTGTGGATCAATGTTTGTGTTCCTTTGAAAGGTTTAGTAGCTAGTACATCTTACAGTCAGGACCTATGAGTGAAATGCTGTGCTGCTTTTAAGTTTATTGCCCTTGCCTTGTGAGAGGTTTTATTTTGCTCAAATTCCTCTGAGTTGCATTTGCTATAGATTGTGATTAAGAATTTAACTTAAATGTCTTCTGCCATGACCCTTTTTTATTTTTATTTTTTCCTTTATCAGAGAGAAAATATTTCCAGTAAATTGTGTGCAGCATATCAGCAGGGTTTGAGCTAACTGTGTTATTAAGGCTGCACTGTATTTTACACATTGGATGTAAGAGCTGCAATAAGTAGAGTAAATACAAAAAACTCAATAGTTTTGATAGTTTTATTCATCCTTTGATAGTTTTATACATCGTATCTGGAAGTCTCTGTTGCAGAATTTCGCTTTAGCTTCAATAACTCTCTTCATGCACAAATGGACCCATGAGAGGCTGAGACTGATCAGGAAAGTGAAATGGAGCATACAAAACATTTTTTTTTTTTCAGTGTCGGGGCTTGACCCCAGCCAGCAACTAAGGACCTAAGCAGTTGCTTGCTCATTGCCCCTGTCTCCTCCCTGCAGCGGGATAGGGGAGAGAATCGGATCAAGATAAAGACAGTTTAATAAGTGAAGGAGAGAGGGGAGGGGAAAAAACTGAAAAAACCCCAAGTAATGCAAAGGCAATCACTCACCACCTCCCACAAGCAGACCGATGCCCAGACAGTCTCTGAGCAAGGGCTACTTTGGAAAGGCTACCCACCGGTTTTATTGCTGAGCATGACATTATATAGTATGGAATATCTCTTTGGTCAGTTGGGGTCAGCTGTCCCAGCTGTGTCCCCTCCCAACCTCTTGTGACCCTCAGCCTACCCACTGGCGTAGCAGAGTGAGAAATAGAGAAGGCCTTGACACTGTTCAGCAGTAGCTAAAACATCCCTATGTTATCAACACTGTTTTGGTCACAAATCCAAAACACAGCACCATACTGGCTGCTGTGAAGAAAACAACTCCATCCCAGCCAGACCCAGTACATTCAGTAAGTCAGCAAATTCTGTTGCTTATTTTCAAAATAGGGTATGAGTTACTTGCATTTGAAGATCATGTAATAAGTCAAGAGGCATTTTCAGGGCTTCTGTAAAAGCAGTCAGATTAATATTGATGAATAATAATCAGCCACTTTGATATGTCAAAGAGTTGAGGAGATGGAATCTGCATTTCCAGAAGAATGGCAATGGGCAACTCTGTAGGAAAAGAAGAAAAATAAGGAGCTGTATATGGATGAAAAAGGCTGAGAGAGTCATGTGCTCATATATATCTGACCTGGAAGTGGAAACGTGGAAGTGTTGTAGGAAGAAGCAGCAGACTCTTGTGTCATCTGGGTAGAGAAGGACGCAGAACAGGTTTGCAGGCTTATATCAATTTTGCTAGAAGTTCAAGGCAGTAGAGCACATCAGCAGAAAGGGCTGCAAAAGGGTTTGTGTCCTCCTTTCTGAGGGCAAGGTGAGAACTTGCGGAGGTTTGTAGGTAGAATCTGGGAAATCAGCCAGGCACTGGGAGAAAGCAGAGGCAGAGATTTAGTTTTGAGCTGCTGGAAAAAAACATGGGAAAGGGGATGCATTCTAGATGTCAGTCGTTTTTTTTTTCTTTTTTTTTTCTTTTAGTTTCCTTTTTTTTTCTTTTTTCTTTGTGTTATGTTCATATTATCATGGGGGGACTTTATTCATTCTTCCCTCAATGCAATTTATGCCAGGCAGCCAAAAAAACTCTCTCTCAGGGAGCCTGGGTTATTAGCAGCTGGGTTGACCCTGTATGGGAAAGGAGACCCACTTTCTACCTATCGAATTGTAAAAGGGTTGAAAAACAAAGGTTGAGGAAAAACCCTTCCAGAAGCAACGGAAGAATTTTGCCTGATGCTAAGGTACTTAGTAGAAGATGTAATTTGAAGGGTGAATAATTTCAGGATGGAGCAGATACCTGTAATACCCACCTCCAGCTCCTCCATACCCATAGTATCCACCTCCAGCAGTGTTGACAACATTCACAGCTGCTATAGGCCACTTCTTAGCTCATCCAAAACCACATAAAAGTTGCAGCACTGAGCAGTAATTAAGAGTCTGTGACCTGTCTTTTTTTTTGGTTGGTATATAACTGCAACAACACTTGGAAATCTCCCCAGTTTAGTTTGCATGCTTTACTTCAGAGTTTAGATTGCATCACTTTCTTGGACTCCCAGAAAAGGGAGTCTCCAAGTCTGCATAAGTTACATACATTACATGGTGGTTTTGGTAGAAGGGCCTATAGGATAACAAAAAACAGTGGTTGATGCCCCATGCCTGTCAGTGCTTAAGAGGCATTTGGACAGTGCCCTTAATAACATGCTTTAACTTTTGGTTAGCGCTGAAGTGGTCAGGCAGTTGGACTAGATGATTGTTGTAGTCCCCTCCATCTGAAATATTCTATTCTATTCTATTCTATTCTATTCTATTCTATTCTATTCTAAATGATAACTTGGATCTCTAGCAGGTTCTAATAATGATTCTACCTGCATTAAAGAAATAAATAAGTAAATAGGAATTGTTGCTGAACTCAGTTGTTGTGGTGACGATACTTTTTCTTTATTAACACAAACACAGATTGACTGTTGCTAATTGGAAATTTTATTGAAGTTCTTGTTACTATTCTGTTGTAATTAAGAATGCAGAACTTCAGGGGCTCCCCTTGGCTCTCAGGTGTAGGCAACCACAGATTGTGTTAGCATTCAGAAAGCTCTATTTCTTATATAAACACTATTGTTCTCACCATGACATTGTGTGTTGAAAACCTTGCCATCATGTCTATCGTGAGTGTTAGGGCTGCTCTGTGGAAGAGGATGTGCTACAAATGGTTTTGGATATCCTGTTTTAACACAGGACAAAATTTCTGTGAAACAGAGCAAGGAATCTCTGGCAAAAGTTACTCTCTTCTTAATTCCTTTGGAGCCTCTACATATTCTTTGTTTATTTAAAACAACTCTAACTGTTATTGTTTGTAGGATTTATAAACCTTACAGTAGATGTAGAATTTCTTATCCTGGTTTAATTTGATATCGTTAAAAAAATAATACTTTTGTTCACCTAAAAAAAGATAATGACAGTCAAAGCTGAATATTTGATGCATTGTTAATTGAGATCAGTGACTTTTTTTTTGATCATATATTCTTTCTTACTGGAGAGCATTTAACTATCATTTACAGTCTGTAACATAAGACTGTTAACTAATCCCCTTGGAGATGCAAATAATTCTATGGGGTTAAACTAGATACTATTTTTTAATTCCCTTGTTTTGTTAGGAACAGATGGACTTTACTTCTTCAGATCATCATCCAAACAAAAAAAGAAAGGTAGCAAATCAGACAGTACTGCTTTGCAGACTGTTTTGTTGGGGTGTGCATGTGTGTGTGTCTATTGTGGTTAAAAAGAAAATGAACCAAAAAAAAAACTTTAAGTAACATGCTGCAAAAGCAGAAATAGTAGTTACAGTTGGAATCAATGCAGATCCTCTGCCCTGGCATTTCAGAATAATGCATAATTAAATTAAGACATCTATTTTAAAATATTCACACACCTAGTTAAAAATTCTGATAATCCATGGGGTTCTTGAGTTTGGCTGATTGCACTGCACACTTCTCTTGCTAAAGCAAACTGAGTAGCTGCTGTACAGTAGCAGGATGGCTCTGTTGCATGAGCGGTGTTTGTCATCCTGGAAGGGGGGCTTCAAGCCAGCGAGGGATTTCAGAAACTGTATTGTCTTTCATGAAAGTCACTGAGAACTGGAGAGATAAATGGGTGTGATTATAAAAGGTGACAAATACTTCTACAAGTGACACCTGAAAATGAGGGCACTGCTGTATCTGTCAGCACTTGAAATTCCTGTCTGAAGGAACCCTGATCACAGAAGAGGCTTTTACAGTGTGGGTTTTATGGTGTCCTCACTGCAGATCTCTGTATGTCACAGATCATGTGCTTGGAAGTAGTCCGCATTTTTTCATTTTGCAAAAAGTAGCTTAACTTTCCTGTCAACAGAATCACACACTTTTATTTTCCCCCCAAATACTCAGAGTATGATGAAATTGATGGATTTTGTATGTACATCAGGTACTTTCCTTCTGAACAAAATCAAACTGCCTATTTTACTCGAAGATCAGAAATCAAGTTATTTAATGAAATGGAGAGAAAAGAATCGCCTACTTTCAGTTTCCTTGGACCTCTCTCGGCCAAGTCTCCTAGGGACTTCCTGCCTTAGACAAAGCTCCTGGTGTTCCAGATCGGGCCCTTAAGAGGTTATGGCGAAAAAAGAGAAAAATCCTCCAAATGTTGCATTCAAATTTTTTCCACTAAAGTTGAAAAGTTTTCTTCAGTATTCATCTGAATTCATTATTTTGTGGTGTGGGTGTGTGTTGTGTCTTCATCTTGCATTTTCCCTTCCCTCCTCTCCTGGTTTGATATTAATCTATTGTATGGAGTAAAAGGCAAACGATATTTCTGATTTTGCAGCATTGTGTTTTGTTCAGCTGAAAAATAATTCTGTTTAGAGATATTTGGTGTGTTGTTTTTGTTTTTTTAAACCCCTTTCCATGCATATTTCTACATTAGTAATTCATCAAATTGAATACTTTAGGAAGAAATAAGGTATGAGTCAGGTCTGGTTTGTGTGTGGCTTTGTTGTTTTGCAGATTTAACATGTATATCAGAAAATACTTATGCTTTCAAGCGCGTTCATACAAATTCAGTAAGCCTGATGCTGGTTAACCTATTGCTACCAAAGTGGCAAGCCAGTGATTTTAATAATCAGGCTTCCCGATGAAGTGTTTTCAGTCAGAACGCTGCTCCCCTCCGGTGTCCTGACTCACTGGGATGAGATAACTGGGTTTTTTTTGCACCCACTGGCTCTCTGTTAACATTGTTGACATAAGTATGATCCTTGTGCTGGACTATGGGGGGGTGAAGGTTTTTTCTGTCGAAATACAGAAATTATCAGCAGCTCATCTTCTGTTTTCACATATGCAACTAGTCTTGAGTAACTCTGAGATGTATTCAAAACAGCATGATAAGAAGTTGAATGAATAATTACTCTTTCTTTTCCTCCCATCTTTAGAACAAAGAAAGAATTATGCACGAGACAGTGCCAGCAGCATATCCGAAACTTCGCAGTATCACGTAGAGGTGAGATGAGGAGCGATATACCAATTATAGCTTTCAGTTACATGCAGTTATTTTTGTCTACATTATTTTTGAGGATACATATGCTTGAAGGCATATACGTCTTCCAAAATAGCCTGCCAGCCCGAGGTCACTTCAGAATAGATTACACTGAAATGTCTCAAATTCTGTAACTCTGCCATAATGAGCTGAAATTTTGATGTAGAAGAATGTAAGCAAAGTTGTGTGTAGTTTGGCAAACAGACAGGACTTCTCAATGGGATATCAATTCAACGTGTTATGCTGCCCTGTCTCTGAACCTGGCTTGTTGCACAGCTGAAAAGCTCCGTGCTGTTAGCGAGGCACACTGGATGATATTTAAAATGAATACTTTGATCAGCTATAATAAGCAGAGGTGACAGAATATTCAGAAAGTGCTGAGCATTAACCCCTAAAAGCCCCAGTGGTAGATAAACAAATATATTCTGCCTGCACAGATTCTTCCCCAGTGTGAAGTGCAAAGTATGTTACTTCCTGTCTTAAGCCGCTTTGCAGAAATACTGCATGCTGCTGTCATAGTTTATCCAGGAGTAGATATATTTTAAATATTCAGCAAAGTAAGCCTGGGTACCCATATGTAGCCTGTTAAGCTCTTTTGGATGCAATGCCTCATTCTGTAGTCTTTGGCACAAACTTTCTCCCACTGCCATCAGACCACTGTCACGGGTTAAGCCAAGTCTTGCAAATACCATAGATTCTCAGCTCCTTTTTACCGGGTTTTAAATTAGCTGTAAATTGTGAGGTCATATGCAGAAGAGTCTTAATTTCAAGTGCTTCTATCCTATGATCAGCTTGCAAATGAATACTTCTGTTGCTTCTAATTGCCTGTTTTTCTTTGTTTTTTTCATAATGGTTTTGGTACTGTACTGGCATAAAAATTAGTACTTGTATTTGGAGTCTAAGCATTCCTTCATGCGCAGCCAGTGAAGAGTTTGTTTCACTTTACTTCTTTTAAATACTTTGATTATATGCAGCTTATATCTACTCTCTTGTCTGTCAATACTAAGTGCTGTTATCCTGTAATAGAAGCAAGCGCACTTAATTCTTCTTTTTTTTTTCTTTTTTTTAAAGTTATTTAGAAGATAGATGTGCGGGCATATATTAAAATTGGTTCAGCTTGAACGAGTGTAACCATGTCTTCAATAAGAGTATGAAACTGGATTTATGCCTGGATAAAATGAAATAATTTTATGGGTTGTCTTGCATGGTTGGCATGTTGAGGAAGAAATTGTTAAAACCCTAATGACAGGGAAGCTAGTTGAGGTAATGGCTGTAAGGCAGTATTTAATTTCTAGACCATTAATTGAATCTGGAGAATATTCCAAGTTGGTGGTGAGCAAAAGTAGTTAGTATACCACATTTCTACTGTGATCCGCAAAAAAGAAGCGACTAGCCTGTCCATAAGGTATCCCAGTCAGACGCAAGCCCATCATGGTTGCCATCAGCATGCTAGCTGGCAGCTCTGGAAGAGATGAGGACACTCCAGGTCAGGGTGGTGGTGGAGGTACGTTGGCAGGGGTGTTTCTGGGAAGCTTCTGCTGACGCTTCCTGGATTTACCTTGCCAAGAGAGACAGGTTTTCACTCCTCAAGAAGGCTAATTAAATACTCAGGGTTTAATTCTAGTTTTGATACCTGAAAGATGTCAGAATATGCCTTCAAGTCTAACCACTTACTGTAGTAAGGAAATGACAGAGGATGACAACAATGAGTTACAAAAATCAGTTAACTTCAGATGACATTATGGACTAAACAACCTCTTATAGCTTATTGGTGGGATCTGTCATACACAAAGGCACTTTTATTCATGAATAATTTGTGTTGCTATTTCCTGGCAATTTGAATACTGACACTGCCGAGCAATAAGGAAAATTACAGTTGTTTTTTTTTTTAAATGTACATCCCATTCACTAGCACTTGACCACCTTTGTTCTGGACCGAAAAGAGGCAATGATTACAGTAGATGATGGAATAAGAAAGCTGAAATTGCTGGATGCCAAAGGCAAAGTGTGGACTCAAGATATGATTCTTCAAGTGGATGACAAAGCTGTCAGTTTGGTGGACTTGGAATCAAAGGTAAGATCTGTGAGTGGCAGTCTCATTTTCAAAGAGAGAGAGAGAAAAAGGGAACAGGCAGAAAACTGATGTATGTGAGATTCGGTATTTTAATTAGCTTATTATCACTTTTCCTTTTTAACTCATGCAGCTTTTCTGAGATCAGGACACTGTATAGTAAGGTGGTGTTTTGTGTTTGCTTTTTTTTTTCCTCTTCCGGCAGAATGAACTGGAGAATTTTCCTTTAAGCACAATTCAGCATTGCCAAGCTGTGATGAATGCATGCAATTACAATTCAATTCTTGCATTAGTATGTAAAGAACCAACCCAAAACAAGCCCGATTTGCATCTTTTCCAATGTGATGAGATTAAGGTAAGATAGTACTGGAGATTTGCTATGACTTATTTGAATAGGGGAAATTTTATGAATTGGCAAGTACAGTGGATAAAATCAAATGAGCTGATTCATAGAAAATAATTCTGTTCTTTTATTCTTATCAATATGCTTTAAATTTAATGCATTTATGATATTGCCACTACTTATAGTATGTTAGTAAATGTAGTGTAGTATGTCTTACAGGAGAGTAGTGCAGTATGTAAGCTGAATCCTTAGTGCATGCTCAAATATGTCATTATTGTAAATATTGATTCTTGGGCTCTAGCTGTTCATTTAGGTTTGCGAATGAGTAAAGCTCTGGAATATGTGTATGGTTTGCATTCACGCTTCTGGAGAAAGTGGTGTCAAATAGTTTGAGTTATCTCAAATTTATCTTATAATCTGCAAAGAACTCATCCGAGTCCTGAGTCTTACCCAGTCTTTTCCCTTTTTCTGCTCGTTTTGTCACTGAACAATTAAACCTTCTCTACATTCCCACCTCTCTGCATCTCTTCTTTGCTGGAGAGGTAATGAAAAGGAAAATATTACTTGCAGGAGGGACAAAACAAGGAAAGAGATTGTTTGTCTCTGATTTAAAATATTTACTTCAAGCGTAAATAAATTTTTTAATGTATTCTGCAATACTTCTGTATTTCCAGGGTTATAAATTTTAATTTCTGTTAGTTACTCTATGTAATTGGTATTTCTTTAAATTCCAATTGATAATTTCATGGGGATTTTTTAATTCCTTTGTAGTAGTTCATACCATTGTCTTAAAACAACAGATTGCTAATCACATTGTGCAACTGTTTTGAAATTGGTATAGTGAGAGTGGTGTGAAGATGACTGGCTAATTGTGTGATTAGTTGCACAGAATTTGCTGTTTCAATGGAAATCAGGATCCTGTGAGAAGTTCAGGTGGCATTATGTTACGTAATGCAGGAATCCTTATTGAGGTCTGGTTGGACCCAGCTTCCCAAAGTGTAGAGGTGGTCTCTTTTCTTCAGACTTTCATCTTTTGAAGTTGTTCCTCTGTGTACAAGTAAAAATGCAGAGCACATAAGGATGACTTGGAAGTCCAGGATCCCCCTTTTCTTCCGAGGTATTGTTTGAGTCTGTGACCATACCCTAGCTTTTGTTCCTTATCCACGAAACTTTGCTGTTTTTGAAAGGTTAGGTCTTTCTCCCTTGCCTTTTTCCTGCTTTTGATTAGAACCTCAGGAGCCTCTGCAATAAAAAAAAATCAATAATATTTGGGGCATTCAATATTTTCTAAACAAAAAATTGTTTAATAATAAATATCAAGAGTATGATTAATGGAATTCTTCTGGGTTTAAGTTCCTCAAATCCCCTTAAGTTTTTTCTATTAACTCTTTAACCTTAATGTATCCCTTGTCCATATTCTGTAGCGCAATTCATTATAGACTGACAAGTCCCTTAATCCCCTTGGATCCTAAATTCAACAAAGTTTTCTGGTCCCAGCAGAAGTTACATATTCGTCCCAAAAAGTTACATACTTCTCCTTTATGAGGGTACTAAGAAAGACATGAACCTTGTAAAGTGAGCCAGACACTGACAGATTTGGGCTTTGACAACCTGTGTAGGAAATTAATTTGTCAGTTGAAGACATGTAACAGAGCATTCTAAATCCTACGAGAAGCCATGACCTATTTAACGCAAGATCTATTAAAATAATGCTTTAGATATGCATCAAAATTTTCCTTGTGGGCCACTGGTGGAGGCATGCTATACTTATGGAGAGGCAGGAACCTACAGATTAGGATGTGTTCTGAAAAATTCATCTTGTGTTACATCAAAGCGAAATTGGAGGCTATCGTTATTTCTTAAAGGAAACTGTATCACTACAAGTTATTTTCCTAATCCTTTATGCTGCTACTATCTATAGTAGTTTTGCTGCTACTATCTATAGTAGATTTTTTTTTATAGTATGTCTTTCGCCTAACATACTTGAGAAAAACAAAAATGATGTACGCAGAGGGAAAAAATAGCTTATGCAATAATGGTTGACTTGAGATAATTACAGCTGTTCAGACAAATTTGGTATCTAGATGACATACTCATCTGATGATAATGCTTAAGATTGGAACAGTGACAAAAATACCAACTCCCAGACAATCGCATTGTGTGTTTCTTTGTTCTGTTTATGTGTAAAATAATTTATCCCAGAGCTTTTAAATAAATGGGATTTGATAAGGGATTCTGGAGTCTAAAGATGCCCTAAAAAAAGGGCATGAGGAGATATTTATTTCATATATCTGGATAATCTAGCTGATAACTGATGGTTTCTGTTTCTGTTTCTTTAGGCTAGCTTTATTCATGAAGATATTGAAAGTGCAATCACTGACAGCAAAAGTGGGAAACAAAAGAAGAGGCTTGAAACACTGAGGTAAAAGCCGAACTTCTTGGCAGTATATAGGATCATCAAATAGTGTTACAGCATTCAGAAGCTCTCTAAGTCTGCCTGCTGTCTTTTGCTTTTTTTTGCTGGTTGATAATATACTTCCAAAACCACATGTAGAGGCCTTGCTTTAATAATTATCTCAAGCTCTCTCAATTTATAGCGTCACTCTTACCTTTCCCGATTCCACCTTAGTGATGGGAACAGGTGACATCAATACCACTTGCCAGAGACTAGCATTGCAAGTCTCAGTTCTGCATATGGGTCAAGTAGTTCAGAATTTAAATTAAAAACATAAATGCCCCATAACTCCAAGTAAATAAGAGTATGATAAAAGGTTTTGGGATCTAAAGATGTTAAATAAAACAGCAACTGAAGATTGAATAATCTTCCTGCCTGCCTGTTTAACGATGCTGAAGACTCCGTGTTTCCCTGGTAGCAAAAGCTTCTCTGCCAGTTGGAAAATGTAGGGGAAAAGAGCCTGTTGGGTTCAGAGAAGATTAATACAGAAATGAGAGGTAGCCGACAGAGGCATAGAAACAAGGGCACAGATATATTAGATATTGAATGGTAATGGTGGTTTGTTGAAAAGTTAGTAAGTGCCTCCTGATAGTATCTCTCAATAACACTTAGTTTTGTTGTCCAGATAGAGAAGTCTCTGCTGGGCAAAAATCATAAAGTAAAAACATCACCATTATATGAATGAGTTTATAACAGTCTTAGCTACCTGTTAAATTCTGATGTGCAACTCATGAAGTTTTCCTAGAGTAATGGACACTCCTATAAAACCAAAACAAAAACTGACCTGTGTCTAACTTTATCTGCGGGCTTAAAATTAAATAAGTAGACTTTACTATTTGTGGGACAAACAGGAATAAGCACAAAGAGGCAATCCAGAAGGACTCTAACACATTGCATGTGCTGGGAAACTAATGAGATTTAATTGGGAAAAGAATGTAGGTCAGTACATCTGGTGGGAAAAATAATCCAAGATATCAGTCTCCGAGGGCTATGAAGCCAAGAGGTCGTGAGTGTGTGACAGCTTAGTGCTGATTATTCGCTGTCGTATCATGTACGTGCTGGCATGAGGTCACGGGGAGAGACCCTCCTGCCTGACATTGCGTTATCGAGTTGCTGCAAAGTTATTGACAAGTGGAAGTGTAGGACATGTAGAGAACAGTGCCCAGGAGACTGGAGGAAGGAAAGGTGAAGGAAAAATTTTTTTGATCAGTGTTCAAAGACCAAATAACATTTGACATTTTGTGTTGTTGTTGAATGCCATTAATGAGATGGGATTATAAAGAGATGATTCAAGGTGAAGATCTTGCTTTTAAATAGGGGTGTGGGGAAGGGACGGGATGTGTGTATGACAGGAGTTGGGATTTTTTGTCTGTTGGTATCAAGTTGCAGAATGACTTCAAAGACCTCTTTCCTTATGGTATTTAAAACTAGATTAAGAACTGGAAAACTGGAAAATTGCAGGTGGGAACACTGATACATTTGTATCAAGACAGGATGAACAGGCCACTGATATAAAAAGGAAAATCAGCCTGTAAATTTAATTGTTTTTGTTGGTAGTGTTTTAAGAAATAGGTGGTTGGCAACCTGTCAAATTTAGGGAAGAGATACTCAATTGTGATGACTGAAAGGTAACTTCATTACTAATGAAGACTTTCACACAAAATGGAAGTCCAGCCACTGAACTGCATGTGGCAGTAAAAATGCCACCTACTAAACCCAAGGCACTGATTTTACCTGTGTAAACTGGCAGGTCTCTAGATATCAAGTTCTGTGGCACTGCTTGGGGATTTCCCATGAGGCCAGGTGACAAAGGTTTGCTAACCCCATCATGGAGTGGGTCTCCTACTGTGTTTAACATATTTACACATCATGGTCTTGAGTAGTGCTTACTTGGCAAGTCCATAGTATGTTCAACAGTAGAAGAGGTCCTTGTAAAGCCTCCTTGTCTTCTCTGATTAAGCACTAGAAAATAGAACGTTTCTCCTTCAAGTGTCACTTCTGGGCTTGCTTCTCTTCCTCTAGGATGATATCCAAAGCTGACAGCACCATCCCTCCGCCGCCGCAGGCACCTGCCCCTGTGCCGCCGGGGACCATCACCCAAGTGGACGTGAGAAGCCGCGTGGCGGCGTGGTCCGCATGGGCTGCTGAGCAGGGGGAGTGTAAGTATTTCTGGGAGCCTGCTGCCGCAAGTGTGGTGACAAACAGTTGTTCTGGGCAGTAGGTTTTTATAATCCTCGGTGATAACAAAAATAATTTGGAAAGACCACTTTCATAAAGATTACAGTAATTGAATCCAAATACAGAAATAGTTGCACGAGGTCACCCCTCTGTCCTTGCTGAGAGCAGACAGGATTATTCTCCCAGACTAGTTTGAAATGCCCCAAGCCACCGTTGCCTGATCTGAGGAATAAGACCTGACTGTCATAATCTGACTTGTCATTTAATTACCCATTTTATGAATTTCTGTTCAGAGCTTCATTTACTTGTGTTTATCTGGATGGGTGTGTGGGCTACCAATTTTAACCTGAGCTTTTTTGTGAACATAGTAACATTCACAGTAGTCAGTACTGTCATAAATCTAGTAATTTAATGATGCTCTCTTTAGTAACAGGGAGAGCGTAGGCCAGATTTTTCGGACAATTAAAAAATATAATCATGGATTAAAAGCTGACTGGAGATCAGCATTGTTTATTTATTTTATAGTTATCGTTATAATGGCCTGTATGGCTAAACCAGTTGGTTTTTTTTTTTAAAGCCTGAACTAAGGAATGCTGGTAGCATTTCTGATGGGTTTGGATTTTTTTGTTTGTTTTTTTTTGTTTAAATCTCTAATGGAAACATTTTTATTTTGATCAGATTTCGTTGAAAAACATATTCTTTAGAAACAGTAAAGCTCCTTCTTTAAAACAGGCTGTATTAAGGGAATAATCTTGGTTAAACTGAGGCCTTTTTTGGTTGGTTTGGTTGTTTTTTTAATAATAGGTACTAAAATTTTAAAATTAGAAGTCATTAACCATGGAGTCTTTATAATTATATTAAACTATATCACTCAACAAAGTACAAAACTATGCAAAGAAAAAACCTAAAAGTATTCAGAGAAATCTGTAATTTTAGGAATGTTTTTGTCTACTAATCTACAGTATTACATCTATCTTGAGTAAAGGCTATTTTGTTCTTCTGTTTGACTTATCCTCACCTCAGAAAAGTTTCTTTAGTTTGTCAAGTGGTCTGTCTTGCCAGACCACTTGTGGATCTGAGTTCCTGCAGTTCTTTTTATTCCATTCGTGTGGATCTTTTCTAAACAATATTTACTAAAATCCTACCTCTTAACAAAAGCAATACAGTGTTTAGTGTGACTTAAAAATGTAAAGCGTATAATTTCTCAAAATGTTAACCCTTTTTGTTTTCAAATAAAAGTCACTGACTCTGTCCATTTTTATTTGGAAATACCTGTTTTATCACATCATTATCTCCCATTTCTCTGTTGCCAGACTTGGTCACTCTGCCCAAATTCCTACATCCCTTTTTGCTTATTACCTTTTAGATCAAAATTGTCTTTGAAGTCATGGCTACATTCTTCCTTCCTGCTCACTTCTGCTGCAGTAGCTTTCAGCATATTTTGCAAAATGGGATGATTTCTCATTACGTTGTATTTATAATCGACCACTTCCTGCTTTAATTTTTTGATTTAGACCCTGGTACCACACTTCTGTGGTTAACTTCCATTTATGTAGCTAAGTTGACTGAAAGCTGCATACACCTAAGCTTTTTGGTTTTTTGTGAGACTTGGCAGGATCAGGCATTAGGGTGCAAGATTTTCGCATTGTGTCGAGTCCTTGCAAAGTGAATGGTACAAACATTGCCCATCTTTTTCTTACAGCAGCATGATTTCAAGCATAAGCTGTATAGGAAGTGTTGGTTACTAATTCTGCGTATATAGATGTCTTACTCTCTTCTTCCCTTTTCTGCAGTTGAAAAACATAGACAATACCATGATCATGAAGAAACAGCAGAGATGATAGCAGCCAGGATTGACAGAGATGTTGTAAGTGAGAAACTACTATTGCTTAATGTCTGTGAAATTTTGCAGCTCTAGTTCGTGAGAAGGCTTTTTCCACATGGGAAATTCAGTTCTGGAAAGCTTTCCAGGCAGCCTGTGTTTGTGTGGTGGACCTAAAAATGAATAGGCAGTAGTTCTTTTTTTTTTTTTCCCCTTAAAAAAAAAAAGAAGAAAGAAAAAGTATTGAATGTTGGTGCAAAGTTTTCTGCTAGAAATATAAATACTAATTTTATGTGGTAGATCAAACTCAGCAAACTATGTAAGGATAAACTTAAATTCCATTAATTTAGTGGAACTTAGATATGTGCAATATCTGGAAAATGATCATATGGTCATTTCTGATCCTGCCTATAAACAACAACATTGGCAGGTTTTACGATGTATGCGATATCAAATATTGCCCCATTTGTCAGTTCTAACTTTCTACTTTTCTACTCTGATGTTGCCCTCAGCAACATACGAGGTCTTGAGGAAAGCATGCTGGGGCCTGCTGAATTGGTGTATACATGTTTTCCCTGGGGGCTCCTTCATTCTCCTCCACTTGCTCTTTGAAAACAATTCTTTAGAGAGTACTTCTTCTATAAAACTACATTCTGACACTCAACAAACAGCTTAATACTTTGTACTAAAGGAGATTATGAAGTTATACTGTTTAGGAAAATGCTGTCCTACACAAATGATTAGAATTTTTTCATATGTTGTGAGAGAAAATATAATGTGTGAATGAATTGTGTAATTCCAACCTGAATAATCTTGATGCTTATATCTTAAAAAACTTCCAGTGGCCCTAAGTTTTTAAAAATCTAAGATTTAAAATACTTTACAGGTTTTTAACGTTAAGAACATAATGAAACTAAATAAGCAATGTTCTAACATGGACTTTGTTCTGAGGAAGCTGTTGGTGTCTGAGAGTGTAGTCATTTTAATTTCTGGAGTATTTCTGCTATAGGTTCCGTAGAGAAACTCTTACTTTTCTTTTCTGCCATAGCAAATTCTGAACCATATTTTGGATGACATTGAGTATTTTGTTACCAAACTTCAAAAAGCTGCTGAAGCATTTGCTGAACTTTCAAAGAGGAAGAAAACTAAGAAAAGTAAAAAGAAAGGGCCTGGAGGTAGGAGGTCTTACTGCACACAATTCTGTTTCTCTGAGGATCGTTAAGTAACTAGCAAATGTGTTTTTCTGTGTGTTTTTTTCATGAATGTAGTAATTTTCTTTCACTTTGAGCACAACAAATCCTGTGCGGTATATTCTTAGAGGGAAACCTATGAAAATTATTTGCTTGAAGTCAATGAGGAGTGACTAATTAGAGATATGACTGCAGAATATACTCACTGTGTGGCTCTATATTTAAAAAATTTTTAAGTTGGTAAATTTATTATGTATTTATATGTTTACTATACCTGTAATATTTATAGAAATTATATACCATATGAATGGATATATAAAAATCTAATTTTGTTCACCAGAGGGAGTTCTTACGCTCCGTGCAAAACCACCACCTCCAGATGAATTTGTTGACTGCTTCCAAAAATTCAAGCATGGCTTCAATCTTCTGGTAAGTGACTGCTAGCGGATACAGTGGTGTGAGGCATGCAGTAACAGTTTTTTTCCTGGGATAGTCGACATTAATTATAACATGACCTTTGTTTTCCCTGCCGCTACAAATTAATTTGGGTGTCAGTTTTGCTCTATTGGTTTTCCTATGTCTTATTTCACTAGTATGAAGTGAAGAACTAAAATTCTGGGGAAAGATGAAGAGGAGAAGGAAGAATCAGTAACACAATGGATTTGCTTTGTAGTTATTTTTAAGTTGAGTTTTCTTGGAGATTCCTGCTATTCCAGAGGGTGTGGGTGCTTTATTGTTGACTCCCCTGAGGGAGCTGCAGAAGGTTATCTTGTCTTTGGGAATGTATTAATCAAGTCTTCTGCCTTCTGTCTAACTTTTCCTGGTGCCTTGTTCATGTAGAGAAACCTTGTGGGTCTTAAATGCCCTACTGCTGCCAGCTGTGCAGAGGGGGTCATGTCATCCAGGGAATTGTGAGCCTGGGTCTGTGTTGTCTTGGTCTCCACTGCTCTTTCAGAAGGAGCAAACCCACAAGTATCCTCTTCAAGAATGCCGATATACCTGGAAATGTAATGTTTGGTCCTTGGCTGACACACAGGAAGATAGCTCAGCTGATACTTGGCTGATCTTGGACGTTCACCTTATCCTAACTGAGACAAGGGCAGAGCTGGCCACCTCTGGCCTAGGTTGGCCTTTGAGCCAGCTTTGGGATGCTGCTTCTCAAAGGCTCTACACAGTGACTAGATGAGCATATTTCTTTTTCAGCATTATTGTGTTTCTTCTTTTCCTGGTTCTTTAAAGCCTCTTACTTGGGAAATTTGAGTGTAAATCGTAAAAGAATTTCTAGGAACGTCTGTTGGGATCACGGTTCTGTTGCATGCTTGCCAGCATCACCAGCTGTGGCCTTAATTTAGTTTTATTCAGCTATGCCCATCAGACTGTCTGTGCTTGTTGCCATCATTATGTAGGACCTTTCTGGCCTCAGAACGCTCCATCTGACAAATTGCTGTCGCTTTATAGGTTCTCAACAAGTGTAGAAGCTAATTCAAGAGCCTTCTCCTGGCACCTCCTCTTCTGCAAGTGCTATTAAAGAAAGGCAGCAAGTGGGACACCTTCAAAACATTTACTTTCAGATACTGACTGTCCCTTCCAATTGCTGGGGAAGCTATGCCAACGGGGAAAATTGTTCCTGCATTCACTGAGTCAAATCAGCTTTTTCTTCCTCTTAGGGAATGAATTCTGATTGCAGGGCTGCAGGAGATATTTAGAAATGTTAAGAAAATGTTTTTGTTTTTTTTTTAAACCCTATATTGAGTGCTGTGATTCTGACCTTAAAGGATTGCTGTTTTGGAGGGGATGGATGTTTTAGAACATGCTGATCCTGCTCAGTAATAGTGCTTGTAATGTTCATTTTTCTCCATTCTTACTTTTTACGGTGTTCTGTATTTAAATTAGTTTTTCACCCAAGACCAACATGTGCATCTTCGAATCTTTCTCTTCTGTGCAGGAGAAGAAGCAGTTCTTGTTTTGGTGCTCAGCAGCATCTAGGACCTGGTTTCTAATGTTGCTCTTGAAGAGCTCTGCTGTAATAGTGCATTCAGCATCATTGCAGGAGCCACAAAAGCCTGAAATTTCACTTCCTGGTGCTTTATGTCAGTCATGGAGAACTGTATAAAATGAAGAATCTAGTTTAAAAATAAAAGGAGTAGCTAGAAGAATAAAATCTTTGCCAGCAGAATGGAAACTGTTTTAAAACACCATGCTGGAAGCTCCTAGGAAATGCCTACCATCTGTCAAAAAAACTTTAGGAAGACTGAAAGAAAGTTGTTATGACTGAAGAACAATGTATAGGAAGTTATTAGAAGTAAAAACACATCCTCCTCCTTTCTTCGTGTGGAGGCACACTCTGGAAGGCTAGATGTAAAAGTAGAATAACGCTAGCCAAAAGCAGTTTGAGGAACAGACAGCAAGATGCAATAAAAACTACTATAACTTTTTAAAACACATTCTAGCATTCTTCTTATTTCTGGAGCCTGCAGGGCCAACGGGTGATCAGTAAATAGAAGAAATCCTCCGAGAAGCTGTATCAGAAAAAGTGTATGATCTTTTTTTATGCATATGTTTACTTGAAAAAGCTTGATAGTGGACAATATGTTAATGAAAACCATTTTTTATGGGGGGCACAAGAGATTATCTGTTTCATATTGAAGAACCGGTAATGGGTTAAAGAACAGCAAATCAAAATGGCAAGTTACAGGCAGATGTATAGAAGCCCTGTTTGAATGGGCACCATTCCTCCATCTGTTCCAAAAACTAAGTCAGCAGACCACACAGTATGGTGCAAACCTCTCTCAAACTGCCTTTCCTCCAGAGGAAGATAAGTGGTTAAGGTAATGCTGATAATCTTCAAAGTCATTCCAAGGATCTGAGGGCCTAGGAGAACCAGGTACCCCTGAGGTACCCACACATGGGATGCAGTTTGTAGGCAGGTGTATTAAATTGAGAAAGAAGCAAACATGCATCTTGCAAAACAAAGTAATGTCTACAAATCCATCAATTCTTTGATTTTGTTTCTTTGGATTTCCAAAACACATCCAGCAATGTTGCATACCCTTAAGTTCTTAAAGAAACTGAGCAACTGTGAGGTTGAATGTAGCTTCTTAGATTCTTGTTTGGTGAAATAGAAAACAGATTATAGGACTAAAATGATGTTTCTCAAAGTGCAGTGAATTCAGCAGTGAAGTCCCATACGTGCCTCTGCAGAGGCCTTTGCTGTCCAACATATTTACATGTGTTCTGGCAAATGGGGAGTGTAGAGTCTACAAACGTAGAAATATCTCATGATAGCAAATAAAGTGACAGATGAAATTCAATATTGATAGGTATCGTAGAGCATGGAGAGGTGGGGAAAAATCTCATATATAAAACAAATCAGAACAAAATGTTGATTTAATACAGATTCCTGTGAGAACATCATCCGTGTTCAAAGGTGATCAACCTTTGTTAAGAAATGCTAAGAACCATTAGGAAAAAAAAAAAAGAAAATTAGCAAATAAAGAGCATCAATATGCCGTTATGTTCCCTGACCTTATTTTGTTCCCAGTGTAGCAAAATTGAAGAAAGTACAGCAAGGACAAGAATGCTCAAAGGAATTACTTTAGATTGGAAAAGACCAAACAGAGGAAGAATGTAATAAATTTGTAAAAGGTTATGAACATCACTAGAAAAAGCGAGTAGAGAAGGATTGCTCAGTTTTTATTTGGAAAAGAACTACAGAATACTATGAAACTAAGAGGTGGCAAATTTCCAAAGGAGTTGCTTCTTTACAAAGCGTATAATTCAGTTGTGGAACTTCTTGTTTTAGATGATAAAGATATACATGGATTCAAAAGCAATTGGATGAATAAGCACTTGCACTTAGTGGATGTTGCAGACAAAACACTGGGCTTAAGCACACCTGTGGCCTGACCAGGGATGGCCATTCTTATGTGAAGTATTTATTGTCGTAAAAGTTAACCGTTTCTTAAAATGTATCATTTTCCCGTTCCTTCAGGCCAAATTAAAGTTCCATATCCAGAATCCTAGTGCAGCAGAACTGGTTCATTTTCTCTTTACCCCACTACATATGGTAAGGTTTTATAATTTTCTCAGTGTTTTCTTTCAGAACTCTTGTATTTATATGCTCTGTAAACTTTTCAAGGATACCAAGATTGAAATGTTGTGCCCCTGGACAAAAACTAAGGAGAAATGTGTGTATCTCAGGATGAGGTTCTCTTCAGAAAATAATTTATATCCTTTTCTGCGTATATTCCCATTTATTAAATATATTTATTTAAATCATCTTTAGCTTTGTGTGTTACAGTTTGCCATCATAATTTTTAATTAACAATAAAAAGTTGAGGTAATTTACATAATGCAGGAGGAGAGTTGAAAGCATAGCCATATGTCTATTTAATGGAAGTGCATGTGGTTTTGATCAGTAGAGCAAAAATAACATTGCCAAAAGTGGGTCTAAATATAAAATGATTGGTGACCAGAGCAGTTCTTCTGCAATAAATGGTTTAGTTAATCTGTAGGACGTTAAGACACATTGTTAGCTTCTTGGAGTTTGGGGGGGAGGAGAGGGGTGTTTTTGTGAGTAATAAACGTTTCCTAGCAGCACTGTAGGTAACATATTCACAGTAACTTCCTTACTGACAATGTGTATGTTCTTTGTATTATTTTAATATTTGGATTTAGGTGGTACAGACAACAGGAGGTCCAGAGCTTGCTGGTACAGTACTGAGCCCCCTCTTAACAAAAGATACTATAGACTTCCTGCGATATACTGTCACCAGTGAGGAAGGACAGTTATGGATGTCATTGGGTGACACATGGACTAAAGCCAGGTGAGAAGAAGCCTTTGCATATTTTAGAGATGATCTCTAAACTCAAGTTTGTTGACACGATCTTAACCAGGTTATCCACCCCCCAATAAACTCAGTATTAATTTGTTAGGCTTTGGACTCTTCAGACCTGTTCTTTGAAGTTTTTGGAAAGGAACTCTTCAGCCTCAGTGGGATTTGGGAGTGGCTTGATTTTAGGGGTCTCAAGCAGGGAGAAAATGCAGACAGAAATTTTTGTTTTGTCCATGGTATCAAGAACCTCTTGACATAACCTCTTGCAGTCATTTTTTCTGAACTGTCCCTTGCATGTTTCCAGTTGTTTTTCACCATTATTTTTCCAACCCAGCTATCTGGACTTCATTAAATATCAATTTGAAGAAACTGCAATAAAAAGTGACAAAATATTGAAGAACAGGATACAGATTTCTATTTTCAATTTCCAACAATTATCAAAAGCTAAAAATTTACGTGTTTACTTCTTCAAAAGCATCATAATGCTATAAAGAAAATGCTTATAATTTTTCAACAATGTGTATTGGCTGAACCATGTTACATGTGCATACCCTACACGTTGCACTTAATGGATGCACTATTATGGTTAGGCTTAGCTAAAGATTAACTATTTTATGCATTTGTTATTTTTGAGGTAAGTATATGATTTGAGATTGCTTAGCTAAATAGAACATTTAAAAACAAAAGCTGGACATGAGCCGGCAATGTGCGCTCGCAGCCCAGAAGGCCAACTATATCCTGGGCTGCATCAAAAGAAGCGAGGCCAGCAGGTTGAGGGAGGTGATTCTGCCCCTCTACTCTGCGCTGGTGAGACCCCACCTGGAGTACTGCGTCCAGCCCTGGAGTCCTCAGCACAAGAAAGACATGGACCTGTTGGAGCGGGTCCAGAGGAGGGCCACAAAAATGTTTGGGGGGATGGAACGCCTCTCCTATGAGGAAAGGCTGAGAGAGTTGGGGTTATTCAGCTTGGAGAAGAGAAGGTTTCGGGGAGACCTCATTGCAGCCTTTCAGTACTTAAAGGGGGCTTATAAGAAAGATGGGGACAGACTTTTTAGCAGGGCCTGTTGCGACAGGACGAGGGGGAATGGTTTTAAACTAAAAGAGGGTAGATTTAGATTAGATATAAGGAAGAAATTTTTTACGATGAGGGTGGTGAAACACTGGCACAGGTTGCCCAGAGAGGTGGTAGATGCCCCATCCCTGGAAACACTCAAGGCCAGGTTGGATGGGGCTCTGAGAAACCTGATCTAGTTGCAGATGTCCCTGCCCATGTCAGGGGGGTTGGACTAGATGACCTTTAAAGGTCCCTTCCAACCCAAACTATTCTATGATTCTATGATTCTATGAACATGCAAAAGAAAAAGCTTAAATTAGCAAAGTGCATTTTAACTCTGTAATCTGTGGTAGATAAGTACATTTGATGATGATTAAGTATGCAGTCACTTGGGCTGGAAATGCATCATGTATTTTGTGTTTATTCATCCTTGCTCTTGGATTTCAAGTTGGAACATAAACATCTACCAAGTGGATTTCTTTAATTAATTAATTGATTGACTAAAAAGTACTTGAGTGTTTTGCTGGTAAGGAAGGCTGCATGGAAAGCCCTAGAGCATGGAGTGGCAAACATCCTCAGAGTAGGGAGAGTGACATACAGGTCTTTCCCTTTCTTGAGCTCACTCTGCTGCAGACCAGGAACGTCCAAATTCGTCCTTTGGGCCTATCCTTCGGCCTGCTACTACAAAATGAGCTGGAAACAGGAATTGCAGCTCCTTGCGATTGCCAGAGAGCTTACCCCAGCAAAACACCATGCGCTTGCCTTTACCTGCTTCAAGCTCTGCTGGCTTCATAGCAGCTTGCGGTGGGACTGACAGTGGAAATTGCCTCATAGCATTGGAGCCCCGTGCAGGGAAAATGGATCCCTGGGTAAAATAATGGGCTCCTTGTCTTGGGAACTACCATCATCATTTGTTTAGTCCATCCTGAAAAAAGTTTAATGGGAAGAGAAGTAGCTCCTGTTGGGCAGTGAAGAATGAACCACTTAGAATATAGTTGGTTGACCTGTGCAGATTAGCAATGATGGTCTGATTGATCTCAGTATACAAAGGCACACTGTGCTGTGGTGTAGCAGGAGAGGTGAATGATGAAACTCAAGGGTTACTGACCTAGCTCAGGCCTGCTAATGGGCTAGTAATTGCTGACTGCTCCTACAACTTATGTGACTGGCAGCATTTGTCCCTTAATTTTGAGCAGTGTCAACAACACCACTGTTAAAAGACTGTAATGTACATTCCCGTTTCTGCTTCCACTGTGAAGATACAGTAATTTATATTGCGGGACAGTGTGTTATGTATAGTGCAAAGGCAGAGCATGAAAGTGTTTAGGTATTTTGTATTTCAATAGGGAATGCTAATGGAGCTCTGAAAAGTAATACAGTATTTTAAAAAGATCAATCTGGACTATAAAACAGCAAATGTGGTGATAATTCTTGTGTCTTGGAGCATGTAGAATTGAGTTTTTTGTCAGTAAAAGCTATTGTTTAACTTTTTCTTTTAGGTGTAGCTAGGCCCTACCTGCTTCCAGACTTTCTTATAAAGCAGGCTGTTTCTTTGAATTCTTTTTTCTGGTGCTTTAACGCAAATAGAGCATTGCAATATTTTTCCCCATCTAACAGTTAAAATGAATCCTAGATTTGTTTGTGAATGATTCTTCTGTTACTCATCCTTTGCTACAAGACAGAAATTTGTTGTGTTTTACCACTGACAAGTCCTTACAGCAGGAGCAGTTTCTTTCTGCAGGGAGCATAGTTGTGGTCAATAAATGTCTTCTGCTGATTTTCTGTGTTCTAGCACAATTCTTCCTGTACTGTAATCCCAGCCTCTCCTCTATACTAATAAAAATTCTAAAGCCTTTCAATTTTTAGGAAACCTATTAAACCAATATTTGTATGGCCCTTGATACAGATCTCTAATTTACTTTTCATACAGAGCGGATTGGCCCAAAGACCATTTTATTCCACCTTATGTCCCCCGTTTCCGAAATGGTTGGGAGCCTCCTTTGTTGAACTTCATGGGAGCTCCAAAGGAGCAAGAACTCAATCATTTGGCTGAGTCCGTGGCAAACGTTGCAGAGCAACAGCGGAAGCAAGAAATGAAAAGACTGTCAACTGAGGTAGGTTACCTGCGACAGCGTTTTGTAAATTAGCTGAAGGCAACACCAACTGCTTCTTTCATAAAGTAGCTGTGGAGTAACTGTGCTCTGACGTCTTCTACATCAGTGCAAACTCATTATACTTATATTAAAGTTGTACAAAACCAAATACTTGTTCAGCCACCAAAAATGTGATTAGGAAAAACATAAGGCTTTTGCCTACTGCTCTCCTTGAACTTGGTGCACTTTCCTGCCTCAGCTGGGAGGACAATCCAAGCCCCTACGGTTTAGTTTGATTCTTGTCCTGTGCTTTCAGATCCCATTGACTTTGATCGTATATACTTCAGTTAGAATTTGAACCAAAGTATTCTCAAATGTGCATCCATGCACAGGCACACAGACAAAAAGAAAAAAACACCACTTTTTAGGGAATTTTGGATTTACGCTGCTTCTTCACAAATGTGGAATTTTATATTCCTTTCATTAATTTCTTGATACTTTCACTGTATTGCAAGAAAGTATTTTGCAGGTGCTATCAGAGTAATGCCATGTCAGGTAATTTAGGCCTACTTCTGAAAAACAGCTGCCAATTAGAAGAATTATTGCACAGGAACATTTTCCCATCCTTTTCTCCCAATAAATGTGATTAATTTAGCAAAAAATAGGTTATTCTGTTTAGAGAATGGAAACATGCACCGCTATCTAAAGCCTTCAGAGAAACCAGACTGCGTTTTCTGACTAACTTTGAGAAACAAAGGGGCTGACTCTAAAGATTCTACCCCCTACTCTTTTTCAGTAGAGTTGGCCAGAAAATACTTTGGTTTATGTGAGAATTTTAAGATTAAAAGTGGATTTTGTTGCTTATTAATTCAGAAAAAAAAGCTGTTGCCTTTTTAAACATATAAAAGTTTTAGTTTTGGAAGCTTTTTGTTGTTGGGAGGACATAAGCTTAATTTAAAATTTTAATTTATTTTTCTATGCTAGCCTTAGTTTCAATCAAGTGTTAGCTAGTCCAAGATGCCCTGTTTGCAGCTGTGACGTGGAAGTACACCTAAGAATTTTCTAGGTTCAGTCCATAGTCTTTCCTATTTTCCTCGAGCAATCTACATCAGTACTATATTTGGAGTACATCTTAACATGATGATACTGGATTTTATCTTAATTTTATAATATATATATGTCTTTTTATCTGTTAGTGAAAAAATGCACATATGGAAAAAGATTCAAGGGAAGGATTATTGGCTGTTGTGAGATGGTGTTCTCTTGCAGAGCAATTCTCATACTGGAGACAACAAAGCTTCCCCAGCAAAAGTTTATCAAAACTGTTCATGGAAAGGTTGTCACAATAAAACCTTGTTTTCATGAAAATCTCCATTCGTCCAAAAAAAAAAAAAAAGTCTACTCAGCTATAGAGACAAACAAATTGGGTAAAAAGGCTGCCGAACAAAGGAGGATAACATATTTGTACATATTTGATTACTTAAGACGCTGTTTGGCTTTATGTCTAACAAGATATACAAGAATAAATGTACCAAAAACTAAGTTATTGCCAGTGATTAGTTCTGAGCAAAAAAATGTTTAGTAAAGTTAATGGGCACAATAATGTGAAATGTAGCTGTTGCCACTGCTGTCGCCCCCTTCCCTAGTCAGCTCCCAAAAAAGTCTCATCAAACATTGTCTCAGTGTTTCACTGCTGTTCTACATTTCCATGCAGGTTTTTTTTTTACGTTATGCTCCTTCTAAATTAAAAAAAAACCCAACCAAAAAAAAACCCCAAAAAAGCAAAATAGTATTGAAAAAAGAAGAACAATTAATTTTTCTGTTCTGATGATTGTAAGAATTTAATTTTTTATTTATATATATATAATAAGTTAAAACAATTTTTTTGGGGGGGAGGGAATATATTGAGGGATTTTGGTTGTTTGTATTTCAGGGAATTCATTTCATTCTTTTTGGTGTCAGTAACGTTGATTGGATTGGTAGCTCTTTGTGCCAGCTTAGCCTCTTCGTCTTAATCATCAAAAGACCAAAAAAAGTAAAATAAATCCCAGTTCACTGAAGGCGGTTACGTGCCTGGCACCTGGGATGTCAGGACTTGGTTTCGTGACTTCGCTGATTCCCACGTGGTCTTGAGCAAGTGGTTTAACCTCGGTACCTTGGCTCCCCGCACCAGTGCCTCCTCAGCACATCCCTAGGGGGAAAAGCACTGAGGTGCTTAATAGCTGTGAAATGCTGTAGGTGCTCCCCAGGAAAAAGCTGCATGAGTGCAAAATGCTATTTGTCTGCAGCAAAAGGACTGCCCTGAAGTTGATGATACCGGAATAATTATTCTTCCGTAAGTCTGCCAAACAGCTTGTTTAACAAAGGGTCCTGGAAGAATAAGATGAGAATTTAAGTGTTCATCTCTTGTTGCTAACTGGCCTCGTGTCTCGGTGTGACATTGCTCTCCCGAGGACCGAGGCTGTGTGTCGAGAGCTGTGCCGCGCTGGGAGCGGAGAGAGGGTGCGTGCGGCTGCCCTCCCTGCTGGGCAGGGACTGCTCTGGCATCTGGCAAAGTGCATTGGAGGTTCCTGCTCACGAGAACCCTTTTTTTCTTTCCATTCCTGAATCTTAAGAGGTAGCTACAGACAGAGCTCCCACCGGAGGGGTTTCAAGGTGGACTCAGTTCAGCGATGAGGACTTCAAATGGCAGTGAAACCATGGGGAACTGGTGATAGAGAGTCCAGTGAGGCTAAGGCGATGCAAGTAATTTGTGTGTGAAGTAAAATGAGTTCCTGCTTCCTGGGTGGCTTTTGATGTAAGGTATAAGCTAGGTGACACTTGAGATTTTTTTCGAAGAGGTCTTAATCATAGATAGATTAATAATATAGTTTTAAAGGATATTCTATGTGTATGGGGGTTTTTGTGTGGTTTTAGTTTATTTTAATAAACCCTCAGCCCTGTAGACAAGTGTCTCTGGGGGCCAGGTCACATACTTGGAGGTAGAAATTAGGTGAGCGGCTTTTCTGTAGCCACACAGACAGAAAAAAAAAAAATGCAAAAAAAACGAAACCACCAAAAAAACCAACAAACCAGGCTTAGAGACTTGCCAATTTCTGGTGCATCTCAGCTGTTCTAACTTGTGCAACTGGATGGTGATACAAGGAAAAGATCTAGAATGAGCAATTTCAATATCATAATCTCCAGAAATGAATTGCTTAGCTTGTTTTTGTTTTGGGGAATGGTGGTTAAAATAATTCTTACTTAGAAGCAGAGTATCATTGCTGGATTTAAGGTGGGTTTTTTTAAAGGACTGCTGTTTAAAAAGAATTTCCTAAAGCCTTGAATATTCTTATATATGTGCTTGTGATAAACTGTGATTATTTTCCTTAATTAAAATCCTTAATTATACCAACTATCACATTCCTTTTTGCATTTCTTCCTTGACTATAGTCATGTTCAGTGCGAGGGTGACATAAACGAGCCACTTGATACTATGACACTGCAACAGAGTGATAATTTTACTTGGGAGGTTTTATTTCGTATACAGACTTACTGTTAGCTAGCTAGAGGTTTCTGGCTTTAAGTGTACATCTAGAACAAAAGCTCAAAGCAGTTTCTCAGTGCAGTTTATTTTAAAGCCATTCAGCCATTGTTTATAAGTTGTGTTGCTGTAGTGATATCTGAGAGATGACATGGACCTTGCCCCAGAGAACTGTTTTTCTAAAGAATATCCACTGCAATATTAATGCAGTGGGTTGACTTAGGATAGAAATTCTTTTATTCTTATCCTTTTGATCTCCCTGTTTATGTATTTGAAATGCAGAAGTTATTAACTTTTCATAGCAGAACCCTGAGCACCTGAGGACGGGTGAATGCTGACAGGGACCCTAGGGGTGCTGGATTAAGTGAACTAGGCGGTGCTGCTGATGACGCTAATCCACTTTGTGGCTTTGTTTCTTTTTTGTCTTCCAGCCTCCCAGTGTTCCCGACTACCCTCCGTCCGATGGGTATGCATTCAGTAACACAGTTTACAAAAGAGGGCCTCTGCTGGACCAGGGGGCGGCTGTTGCTGCCTTTAAGCAAACTGTTAGCCGACATGTAGATAGGTAACACTGAATCAACGGCGTACGTGGTGCTGTGGATAACTGTCCCGACTTATTGCTATTGGGGTGGCGGTGTCTGTAATTACCTCTGGTTGTGTCTGGAGCAGATCATTATTTCTATGAGGAAGCGATTCTGGTTAGCAGTGGGTATTCTGCTTTTGCTTCTCTAAGGCACATCATTAAGACTCTTTCAGTATATTTTTTTATGAATCTACTGTGTTTGTGCATGCTGTTAAATTGATGCTTTTGTCAAAAATGATATAGTGGAATTCCAACCTGATTGAGAACACAGAATCTTCCTGTTTGGGTTCAGATTTTATTTCTGCTTTGTTTCATATTTTTAAACACACTCTTTGCTCTTTTCAGAACTACAAAGAATGACAAGTCTGCTCTGAGATTCATCTGTCCTTGTTTTGAATGATTGTTTGATTTGTTTAACTGCTCACTTAGTGCTCCGTAGTCTCCTGGTTTTTGTTTTCTGGGCTGGTCCATAAATATCCACTTTCAGAATAGTAACTCCTCATTTCTTCCATTCTCTTTCAAATGTTACAAAAAATGCTCTGAAACGTTTGCATAGCAACCAGTTTCTTTTTGCACATCCTCTTTCATCCCCTTCATTTTAGCTTAAATCCGAATAGCTTGACAAGATCAAATGCAGTGATCCTTGGAGTCTCGGCCTTGTCTGTGGGGAGGATTTATACCAGTACAAATTGTAGAAGTAAATTGGTAAAGCGGTGCTGGAATTACCCGCCCATGCCAAACCATAGTACATATACACCATATGAAGAGTATTTTAACTTATGTGCTATGGAAGATGTTCAAGTTTTTGGGATCAGATTGCTGGTTAAAACAACATTAATATAACTCTTTTGATGAAAACCTGTGCATAACTCCTAGTTTTGAGCTATGTGCTAAAAGATCCTGTTAATCTGCATGCAAACATATTCCCACGTAGTGTGCAGAGTGAAGACTGGATTCTTTTCCTGAACTTTGGATTTATTCTTCATAACAACAACAGCAGTAGTAGTCATCTCTAATCTTTTTCTCAAACTTGATTACTTTCTGGGTTCTTGTCTCGGGACCAGTCAGCTTGAAATCTACAGATCATCCTGTACTCTAAATTCCTTTCTCTCTTATCTGTAATGTGGTAAGACCTGTTTTGTCCTTTCAGAGTAAGAGTATTCCATGCAAATGTTGTTGACTCCATTTCAGGTTTAGAGAATGGGGCTTACTGCACTGAACTATTGATGATATCAGTGTATCTGGCTGCAACTGAAAGAGTCATCCAAGCCTCCTTTGTGGCGGGTAAAGAGAAATGGGTGTTTCTAAGAAGCAGTTCATGTAAGGTGAAATTAGTCTTTTGAAAGATATGAAATGAGACATGATGTCGTGGTGCCCGTTTCTCACCACTGATTGCAGGAGGGAGTCTAGATGGCTGGTACTGATGCAAACATCCACAGTGTGCCTCTATCTTCCAGTCTGTTCAACACAACACAAACTTCCATTTGTTAATTGGCTCTTGAGACATATAATACGTGCATGGTAGGAGCTCATTATTGGGGGAAAGCCGTTAATATGTATTACCCTAAGTAACTTCCATTTAAAGATAAATTTTAAAGCATCTCTGAAGAAGCAGGTGGAGGAGCAGGTTTGGGGGAGGGAGTAAGAAATTCAAGCTGACCCTTTCAGCCATCATTTGCTGGTCCTTGTTCAAAGCTGGCATTCCTAATGAGCAGTCCTAAAGCAGTGACTGAGCCACCCGCTACCTTCTGAGGGACAGGTAGATTACACCATGTCCAGGGAAATTTTAATCACAGGGAACTTCAGTGAGCCTTATTCCAACATGCCAGGACCTCCAGTTAGGTGTGCTTTCCTTGGGTGACTTAAACTGTCAGGATCTTAAACTTTCAGTGTGTTACTCGCTATATCGGGGACTCTCTCTGATGCTGAAAGAGTACTGAATAGTTTTTCAGCACATTGTATGGTGTTTCAAAGCAGTATGCTGTGTAGTTTGCTTTTGTGCTGTCTTTTGTGAAATAGCACCCTGGGAGTCTGTGCGATCCGCTAGGCTCTCGTGCACAGGAGAGCAGAGGACTGCAGTTACAGGGTATCCGACAGGCAATAAGAAAACACAATGGAGGATGGATGGAGGGAAGGGCTGAGAATATTTGTGCCCCAAGTAAACTCTTTGGCTCGTTAAACTGGGCTTGAGGAACTATGGTTTCTTGAGAAGCGTACAGCCAATGCCTGGCCCATGCCCTGGGGATGTTGCTGTTGATTGCAACAGAGTGGAGTAAAACTGAAATGTACACATTTTTTTTAAATTCTTCTGGTTTTTGATGGGGTTGGGATAGTTAGGTGTGGACAAGGTAGGAAGACACAGTTAGTGAAATGAATTCGTAAAGGCAGCCTAAAAGTAAAAGTACCTTCAGAAGGACCTTAGCCATATCCCTGAAATAGTAAGAAAGAAGCTCAAAATTATATAAATTTTGACTTGGTGACGGAAAAAATTGGCATTACTCACACATCTTCCAACCTCATAACAGCTATTCTTCAGGCTAGGGTTCATCCCATGTTTTTGACTCTCTCCTTAAATTCTTGTAGTGTTTTGTCTTCCTTTCAAAATAATCTTTCAATCTAAATATGACTCTTCCTTTGTTCTGCTCTTCAAGTCAAGTGAGACAGTTCTCCACAGCCATGCAATAGCTAGGTAACAACTGGATTGCTCAGGCACACCTGGGACCCATGGTTACACAGCACCAACATCAGCAACCATCTGCATTTGTATCCCTCTGCTGTGATGTTGTATGAAGCATTTCAAGCCATTGATTGTTTCATGTTTTTATTATCCCTTTTTTTCTTTTTTTTTTTTTTGACTTTTCTACCTGGTATGGATTTGGATTGTTGGGTATAATTTGCAATAAATGAATGATGTTACTGTTTCTTTTGGAGCTATTTTGAGGGCACAGGGGGGCTTCTCACCTTGAAGAGGTACTATGTCAAAGAAACTAGTAGCTTGTTACTACAGGCAATCTGAACGTGTCTTTCCTCAAGGAAACAGAAAGACGCAGAGTTATACTGTGGTATGCCTTGTTCTACAATGAACCCTGTCTCCAACTGCCAAGAAGTTATTTTACATTTTTAATTGATACAGTAACTTGAGGTTGTTAGTGGTATCTTATGGTCAAGATCTTATGGACCTACAGTAGGCGAGCATTTTTTAAATAGAGTTTAATTCCATTGGTGTTGATGGCAAAAATTAATTCATTTATTATTTGTTTGAAACTTAATTTATGATCAACACTAGAAATAATTTCATACAAACACAAGATATCAGGTATATACTAAGTGTAGTCATTTGTTTATATAGCAAATGATCATTTAACCTACAGTAGGAAAACAGACTAAATATGGTGTACATGTTTATCTTAATACAATGGCACCTGCTAATCGTAGTTGTTATCATACATCTTGCAAGCAGTGGGCTGATAAAGATTACCAGTTCTTGAGGTCTATGTAGCTCAACCGCTTCTTTCTTTTGTTTCTTTTTTTTTTTTTTTTGAACTTAAATCAGTGTTTTATGAATAGGCAGTTCTACAGCAACATCATGTTATGATGGGTTTTTTTGCTTAAATGTTTTGCAGGTTGTTGGAAGAGGGCATTTAGTCTGTGTTTTTATTTGCTGGAATGTCTCACTGAGCAGTAGTCTGATATTTGCTTTGCAGAAACTATGAAGCACACAGTAAAGCACAGACCAAGAAATATGCCAAATGCAAGTATGAATTTATGGCAAGAAACAACAGTGAGCTTTCTGTCATGAAAGAAGAGATCATAGAGGTAATTTTTTTGCAAAGAGAAAACAGGAATCTCTGGTACTACTCAAAGCTGAGGGTACCTTTCCTGTGGGCATTATGGCTGGCCTTAATGATTACTTCAATGTGTTTCATTTATCTCCCCTAAGATGGAAAGTTCAATTAATTTGTTTTGTATCGTAGACATGATAAACAGAGATTCTGTGCTGATTTATGAATTGATGCTGTAGAGACCCGTGTTAGAAATATATTTGTGTGTTTCTTCCATCTTCTCTAGTGTTGCTTTTAAAGGCCTCATTTAGTAGTATTTAAATAACTGGCTCTGGCAAACACTGTCTGTGTATGCACAGGGCATAGTGAAAGACTGTCCTTTACTGGAAGCGTTGGTACCCTGAAAGCTAGACAAATTTGGAAGGGAGGGAGCAACAAAGAGAAAAAATCTTGTATATAAGATTGCACAGCAGGTGGTCAGATTTCAGACTTTTCCTGGCCATCCTGCTCCAGTTCCCTGTTTACTCAGAGGTGCGCTCTCTCCAAATTTATACTCTCCTAGAACGACATGCTTTTCCTTGGGTTATTAGTAGTTACTTATTCCTTTTGTCAACAGCATATAGGGTTTAGCAATGTCAGCCTCTCTGTGCAAGTATTTGATTGTCAGTCCACTGTGTTGTCCAGCATATGTCTGAATTTACAGAGGTTCATTACGCACTTTTCTTCCATATCCTTTCTTGAGAGCCATGTTTTGAAAAGTTGCAGTACTATCATATAGGATTAGTGATGCTGATAATCAAGGAAGCCTACAGGGGTTTCTTAGGGACATCCGTGTAAGGTCTGTTGGCAATCCCAGAAGCTGGCAAGGTTATGGGTTTGTTCTTAAATGATGCACAGTCTAAGTACTGGCAGGAGGAAAGTCGGAAAAAATATGTAATTAAATTGCCATGTTATTTCAGATTCTGGATGACAGAAAGCAGTGGTGGAAGGTTCAGAATAAAAGTGGCAGCACAGGCTTTGTGCCAAACAACATTTTGGACCCTCTGAGGAATCAGGAAGGTGGTCTAGGATGGTCAGAGCCTGCGTATACCCGCACCATCCAGGTACTGTCCGCTCCCTGGGAGCGAAACTTTCTTTTGAAGTGTGCGTGTGTGTGTGTAGAGGAGGAAGAGATTCACAGGAAAGCTAAAATATCTGCATGTTCCTCTGATATGTCAAAAGATTTGTATTTCTTTTACAGACTGAGACTGACTTCTGTATTGCATAGCGTCTAACATGAGTATAAAGTTGATAAAGATACAGCAAAATCTTTAAGGTTTTTTTTTTCTGCTTATTTGCTTAGAGATGGTAATTTCGATCCTAATGGATGTGTATGTGTTTATTTTGATTGCAAATATCCTTTGTGGATTGGTAGCTGTTGATGCCAAAGAAGGAGTTTGAATTATTTAAGGTAGGGTCATCTTTGTTTCTCCTAGGAGAGTGAACGCTAGCTTTTCTTTTTATTTTCTGTCTTTGTGTGTCTCTATCGTAGTCTTGAATTTATTTAATTATGTGATTTTGGAGTCATTAAAAAATAGGCGTCTTTGCTTTTGAATTCACAAAGCAGGTATTTTTCAATTACTATGCCTGTGCATCAATAGCATTCTATTCTCCTGACCTAATTTTGGTTTTACTTCTTCCATGTTGTGGTGTGGAATTAAGATCTTTTTTTGTTAGCATTTCTTTTATATGTTGAACAGAATTAGAGGGTAAAATATTAAAAAAAAACCCCAAACCTTACATCAGTGCAATTGTCCACCTGAGTAAGGGTATACAGGATAAAGCTGTAATGTGTATTTTTAGCCAACACTTAAGTGGGCCGGAGGCTCATGAAGTAAGAGGTTATATTTTCTAAGACACATTTCTTCCCTTTTATATCTAATGACTTTGAAAGGTTAGACAAACAAGTTTGGATTAAGCAGAAATTTCAGACTGCCTCTGAATCAGACTTTCAGTCCAAATGCAAACCAAACTTCTAGCTTGAAGTTAAATTTAATTTAATTTAATCTAATATTCATTCCTTGTGCCTACACACTCTGGCTGGTGACTGCAAACTGAAAAATGCCGTAATGTCACTGTTGACTGTCTCTGCTGCAGACTCATCTAAAAGTCCCAGTCAAAGGTGTCGCTGTGCCGGATTCTGCGTGCACAGCTATCATGAACGCTGCCGCTTTTGCAGTATTTCCAGTCTTTCCATGGATATGGAAAGTCTCTTGAGAAATGGGTGCTATGCTATTTGTGGCACAATAATGCAGTAGACTTGTCTTGAATCAGACCATTTCTGAGTTGTCGCCAATAACGTATGAACTCATTCTAAATTGATTATGGTTTTTGCCTGTGTGTGAAATGAAGCATGTATCTAGAGTGCTTTTCAAATCCTGATTTAAAGATCTGACTTTTTTTCTTCGAGTGCATGTCATTTTGTGTATTTGGAATTTGCCAAGAAATCCTGAGCAGACTGAGCACAGCTTTGAGTAGAGATTCTTACACTATTCTCTGTAATGCACTGCAGGTTTTGAAGTTTTCTGTTTTAAATAATGACATGACATGGGAAATAATAAAATAATCATTTTCACAAAGCATTCTCCATGGACCTATGAAAATTAGGGTCAGAGAACAACATTTAAGATAGTTTTTTGGTTTTTTTCCCTCTGGCAGGTTGTTCCCTACAGTCCATGGTTTGTTTTGGTTTTAGCTTTATTATATTCAAACATGAGTTTGAAATACTGTGAAATTATTTAGGAATATAATGAATTACACAGGATGAAGGGAGTCTTTACCAAGATGTGTTAGTAATGTTGTTCTTAACTTTTTGGTGATTATTATAATTTTAGCAGTCTTAAGCATGCTCATTTGTCTCTTTCCCTGTGATAGATAGATGGTTCATTGGGGATGTTTGCATAACCCTATTTATTTTCATAACAGCCCTATGAGACATTGCTGCTATTTCAGAGAGAAATGAGGCATTGAAGGGATGACTGCTTTGCCCAAGGTCAAACAGGAGAACTTGTGGGTAGAGCAGGAAATTGAAGCGGTTCCTATCATTGCCTTTGCCAGACCCTGAACACGAGCAGGCTCAGTGCTTGGTGCTGCACAGCTTTTGCCGGTCTCCTAAGTCGTCTTTGGTTTTCAAAAGACTGCTTTCAAAGTAGTCCGTCTGCTGCAGTGAGCACCCTGGCCTGCTTCGTGCCGCAGATAAGTATTACGTACAAGGTTAGCGTGTTTCTTCACAGACTAATGGCCTTTAAAGCACAGCTGACCAAAGGATGTTTCTAGATTATTAGGAAGGATTAAAGATTCCATTGAAAGTGATAATTTTTTTCATTCAATTATTCTACAGACAGACACCCTTCCTCTGAGAGTTGGATGCCTCATTATCACAATTATTTTCAGAGCTGCAAAGTTTATTTTACTTTCGCTCTGTTCCCTCTCCTAGTGACCTCTGAGTCCACACACTAGATTAGATCCTGATTTTTCTCTCAGTCCCTTTCAGGATCCAGGTCCCAGATAGTTACTTGAAAGCACTGAATTGTCTAAGATGATACTTGCAGAAACATTGCAAGCAATATCCTAGTTATTTCATCATCTTCGTGAGTCAGAGGCGGAAACATCGTCTGTCTTCTGGTCAGTTGAATTAGTTCCAGGAAAACCGTATTTTTGCTTTTTTGGTACTTTTGTACATTTAGGAGAGCATTTTGCTGCTTGTTTATGTTTTCCACTAATGTTAATTTTTGATTATCAGAGTTTCTTGTGGTGTTGGTGGTTTAGTCTGCCTTTTTATCGTGAACCAACAGTGGTACTTCACCATCCCATTATATATGAACATAGACAGTTTCCCAAGTACTCTGATTTCTTCTTTTGTACAAGTATTGCTGGTGAACCTAAAAAATAATTAACCATAATGTTTCCTATCTACTGTGCATTTTACTAACATTTTTTTAATGCTCTTGAAAAAGAAATTTGAGGAACATAATTGGGATAGAGGTGTGTATCTTGGTGGGCATGTTAATTAATCTCATTACACCCTTTGTGAGGTGAGACAGTTATATTATCAGTGGTGTGTATGAAATCCTGAGGCACAGAGAGTAAACGTTAAGCCAAATGCAGTCCTGTAGTCTTATTTTAAAAAACCACGACTATCCACAGAAGTGTGACAGTATATATGAGAGGCATGTTTATGGTATGTAAACACCAAGACAGAAGTCTCCACCTGACTTGGGACAAGTGTCCTTTGCATTTCTCAGCGATCTACTATCAAAACCTTTCTTTCAAGTCTCATTGTTTAGCAGCTCACTTCAAATATCTCTGTGGGAAGTTGTTTCCCCTCAAGCACAGCATTTGTGCTCCAAGTTAGTGTCATATTCATCTTTTGCCAACTGGTATCCTTCCTGCAGATCATGAAGTGTTTGATAATGAAGAGATGAAGTTGCCAGGTGTTCATTTTGCAGTGGCCAAAGAGATGTCATAATTTTTGACCAAGAGCCAGTATCTCTTTTATCTCGTTTCATATCAAGTGCTCTTTAAAGTTGCCATCAGACCAAGATACTTTGATGGCTTTAAAAAAAAAAAAAAGCTGTCTCCTGTCCAATTTAACATTGATCCAATCCCAAATTATGGGATGCCACTTATTATACAAAAATGTACTGAATAGTTGTAAAAAGGGTTTGATTAATGACAGGAATTAAAAGTCCCCAGTTTGCCCATAATTTTTTTTTTTTAAAAGAAATGGGGACAAATCCTAGCTAGTACCAATTTGAATAAGTTCTGTCTAAATTTCTCCTTCTTCCATCTTAAAGAACTAATGTACTTCTTGCTCTCTGGTAAGATTCTAGCAAGGTGGGTTTGTAAATCCAATAAAAACATAAATTCCTTACACTCTGCAAAGAGCTAGTTAGGTGCCTTGTAATGGGATTTTAATAGGCAGCTAGTTGACTCTGCATAATAGCTAAGCCACCAAAGGAAACTCTGGCGAAAGACCTTGCTTGAAATTTGCTCCTCCAGTCTTGGGTACTTCATTGTCCCTTTTGGGTGAAGACAAGTAGTTAGTTCTCTCTTCTCTCTTAAAATATAGCCAAAGGAAGGAGGTACATGCCCCAAATGAGAGGTCTCCAATGTGAGTCTCAAGAAAACATCCAAACTACCACGCTGTTGACAAAACTGAGGCTGAATGCTCTGCAGCCCTCTTGGTGAACTTCTGTCACTGTGCAAACAGGAATGTGGCACTAAACTGTTCGGAGAGAGAGTAAACGGGAAGCTCCATGTCTGTGTTAACTTCATGAGAGCATTTCCCAGCACTAATGCTAGTTATGGTTGTATCCAATACCTCTTTAATGCTAAGTCTGTATTTGCCATGGTTTGAATACACATATTCCCTGTTTCTGATGCCAAAATGTATTTGAAAATATTCCCAGTTCTTTTAAAATGATAAAAAATTAGGGTTGCTACTGTTATCTTACTTACATTAAAAATAGATCAAATCATACTCAATCTTGATTTTTAACAAGACGCAACCTGTAGTGTGTTGAAAAAGAGCTTTGGAACCTCTATCTTTTTTCTTGTAGAAAAAGCTTTTCTGGCAAAAAAAAAAAAAAATTTAGTCCCAGCAAGTTTTCTGATACATCCAGATTTTTAATGAGTGTGTATCATCACCATTCCAAATAATTTAAAGGATTTGTTCCGATTTACATGAGTTGAAGATTGCAAGTTTATTCTTAAAAGAAAAAAATGCAAGGAAGAAGGAAAAAAAGAAACCAATCCGGGATTGTTCATTGTTCTGATGGCTGTCAGCAAATTAGTGGGTACATGTCTGTCAGCAGCGACCTTTACCTCATTTTCTGAGCTAAAATAAATAAGTTCCTTTTTTTGATACCTGCTGTGATTTAATTCTTAGTGTTCTACAGTTGCAAGTGTTCTCTACATTCATCTTACGATCTTTAGTCCATTTTCAGCTTTTTGGTTTTTTCTAAGTTTCTGTCTGATAGATGCTTTGAAAAGAGCTCGTTGCTTGTATGGTGTCACATAGGTATGTTTTGTAGCCAACACTCCACTCATTATTCAAAAGAAGAAAATAAGAATAACTCACTTTGTGAGTTGCTTAGTGAGTAAGAAGAGGTAATTATTAGCACTGATGTTCTTTTGTTTTAAATTGCTAATGTGTATGAAATTTCAGGAGTGATATGTGAGGCAGTTACTTTTTACCTTTCTAACAGTACTATTTGATGTGATTTACTCCATTTTCCTCACAGCAATTGCTTGGAGAGCTTTCAGAGGTAACAAAATTACTCGTCTGATATTGAACCTCAAAAATGACTCTTTTGGACTATGTAGTTACCAAATTCCATATTGCATGCTTGTTTTCTTTGTAGCGATGAATAGAAATGATGGGATGAATGTGTGGAAGTCCTTAAAAGATCTGGAGTTAAAAAAAGAAATGTTTAAAAAAAGAAATGTTAAATGTGATTCAAATGTATAATTGGCTTTTGTGCCAATTTTGTGCCAAACAAAATTTGAATTGTATTTCAATGTGGTTTCATCTTTAAATTTAGAATTTGAGTGATGCTTCCAGTTTAATTTTTATTTTCACTCCAGCAAATCATTCTGATGAGGCTTGTGATTGCAGTTCAGCATGTTTTTGAAACTACATCAGTAGCATCCATTGAGAGCTACGTGTAGTGTTTAGCTAACACTTTTTCTGGATTATGATTGTGGTGGTATGCAGTTGATGCCGTCATTTGTAATGAATCCTCTATACCATAAAAAGAGACGTGCTTTTTCCTTGCATGTTGTTTAAGAAGGTCAGGGCACACATGAGGGTACATTGTGGGGATAACAGTCTAGCAAGTGGAATCTGTGAACGAGATTAAAAAATATCTGAATATCATTAAAACATTCTAATATCTGTGAAATTTTTAAATTCATTAACAAGATTTTGGATATACCATAGTACACCTATGTATCATAAATTACGGTATACTTACTGTATACCTATAGTAGTGCACTCTCTTTCCACCAAAGGACAGGTTTCTTAAATATACATTATTCTGCTTGTTCTCTTTTATATTATGGATTTCACTTTTCTTGGCATTTGACATTTTAAAAAGTATTTATTGTCTTAACATTAAAGGACTAGAATACAGAAAAGTCAATCATATGATTATTTTTTCTTTTTTAATCTCCCCACAATGCACTGCACAGGGTGAACACAAAATAATTGAGATGAATGCCTTTGAACAACTAAATGCTAAGGAAAAAAAAGAAAAAACAAAAAGGTTTAATGGGGAATGTATTGTAAGACTGTATGTTTGCTTCAGTAGCTGACTACTACAATTTAAGTGAAAAATTATCGAAGGGAAACAAAAGACTTTTTTCCTAGGCTTACTTGACTGGCCATAGAAGCTGATGGGATAAATTTTCTGCTGGAGTAACTCAGCATAGCTTAGCTGTAATGGTCCCAGTTTACATTCACTACAAAATGCCTTGTCCATCAGTTAGACTTACCAAGTTGGGGATTCCTGTATAAGGGCAGTTGCTGACATTTAATGAAAGTTTGATTGTTGTCAGGGCAGTGATGTGCTGCTCAGATTCTAACATCTGGCTCCTACAAATATTTCCCTACTTGATCTGCCATAAACCCTTCGCCTCCAAGGAAATAGGGAAGAGTATTTCAGGAAGTAGCAATGAATCTGGGGAATGTACTCATCTATTTTCATAGCAAAGTAAGCAGACTTCTCATAACTAAGAAGTGAGGCATCCCTATTGAGCAAACAAACTTTAATATTAAATTTTCAATCTGTGTTAGTCCAAAACTGTGGAGAGGGAGCACTGTTAAAACAGTGAGATGTGGAGTTTGAACTGTTTGAAAGAAAAGGGTAGCACAGGTTGCATATGAGCTTCTGGGCTTGTCTGTCATTGGGATTGCTTTGGGAAGATACATGCCTCTTCCTGTAACTGGTGCCATTCTAAAGGCAAAGAAGGAAAAAAGAAATTATCCCCCAAAATTATTCTTGAGACACCTGCTAGTTAGTTATTAGCAGCAAGATAATTTGCATGTTGTTAGAATATTGCGTAAAGTGGGGGAAAAGAAACAACAACCCTATTCCAAGAATTGTGGAGTTTGGGGTTTGGGTTTTTTTGTTGGATTATTGCGTTGAGGTGGCATGTATTGACAACACAAATAGCTGAAAAGGCACAACTGAATGGGTAGGAGGAATACGAACCTCTTAAATGGTGTCTGCAGTTCAAGAAACAATGTGTTATCCCAACCTCAGTGATGTTTGTAAGTTAAACCATTAGTCGGGCTTAGGTGTGGCTGGGTATGTTCATTTTTCACTATTTTTTTACATGACTTCTCTAAAATATGCATTTGTACACTGATAAAGTCCAACAATTCAAAAATTTTGGAAGCTGTTAAAAAGTGCTGGGTAGTAGAAGTCTGGGATTTAAAAACACTTTCATTTATAGAACTCCTCCGTTTGAAAGAAAGAAATGTGTTTCAGATGATGCCATTGCTGTGAATTTTGTGTCTGACAGAGAAAGAAATTGATGTCAAACATTGATGCCAAATCAAGTTTTGGCAAATTTTGGAACAATATTCGGCAAGTAAGATGTTGTTGTGCATAAATGAAATCAGTTGGTGCAAAGCATACCAGCATTTTCCGCAGAAACCTGAGTTTGTCCAAGATGTCTTGTCTGATATCTTGTCCAAGTTTTGTTTTCGAACTGAGTCTCTCTGCATCTTTTCAGAAACAAAGGACGGACTATGTTGCAAAACAACCCGATCCAGTTCCTGCTACTCCTTCGCCACCTCCAACACCCGCTCCTGTCCCCGTGGCTGTCCCCCTCCCTCCTAGCACACCAGCACCTATACCGGTTCCCGTGCCCAAAGCACCAGCCACCATCAGCCGCCAAAGCAGCACATCTAGCGACAGCGGTGGTAGTCTTGCACGAGACACCCAGAGGCAAAAGCAAGTTCCTGTGGATCGTAAGTTTGTCTAAGAAGCAAGAAAAAAAGTATTTCTCCCATTCCTGTGTTTTTGCTTAATCCTTAAATTCCTTAAAACCTTGTGTTTAAGGTAAATATTTATGAAATATTTAGCTTTAACCCTATGTTTAAAATACACATTTTCTATATATGTGTGTTCTGACCCTCGCTAATCACGATGGTAAGTAGGGACAAAACGTTTCTGCACTTGTCCCAGTCCTAAATCCTCTCCTTTTATGACTGGGATCTTCAGTCAGTGGTTTTCAACGGTGTAAATGCCCATGCTGGTATTCTAGGTAATGTACGTTTTCCATGCGAACTCACTGCTGCATTACAATCTGAATTGCTTTTGAAATCAGCTAGGCTGTTTTTACACTTCTATCCATGGTCATCCATATTTCTAGGGCATTAGCACCATTCTGGAACATGTATCCAAGGCTCGCAAGAAGACTTACAGGTCTGACTAATGCATAGGAACCATGTTGTAATCGTGTTGTAGGAGACTCGTCTTATAATCAGGTGCCCTTGGCTTGGTCAAAGCAACAGCAACAGGCAGGCCACTGAGCAAACTTTCGTGTCCTTGTCTCAGGGGGACAACAGAACGTACTCCATAGCCCTTTAGCTGGGAAAAACATGGTAACCTGCATCCAGCAGTGTGTGGCAGTCACGAAAAGTTCTGATTAAGGCCACCTTGTAAATATAAAGCCTAACTGCTGCTGAGGCTTCTAATCTGTATCGACTGAAAAGCAAGTTAGTTTAGGAGAACTTACTTAGTCAATAATTTCTGTCCTAAATGCACTTCAAGCAATGTGATTGCTTGGCTTAAAAATAACTGAAACTTGTAGGCAAGCATAAGCTTTGCTATAGCTTTTAAAGTAATAGCTGTTAAAATAATGAGCTTTTTGCGGTTCAAGAACTGACAGCTTTTCCCATCCTCTGCCTTCCTGCCTTATCAGAAAATCCCACTTCCACCTGAGGTAAAAACTGGCACCAAGCGTAATCCTTTCTGCAGAAGGGCTTCTTTTCCCCCCTGTCCCCAGTGGGTGGGAAGCATGCCTGCTTGGATACCCACACTCAGTCGGTGGAGCCTGCTTTGACATTGCCTGGTGGTAGACAAGCTCTTGCCTAAGCTCTGAACTCAGGAAGGCTCTGGGACCTTTTTAATATTTTCACATAACAGACTGGCTGGCTGGAAATTACAAATGGAGAACAGCCTGGCAGGAGGAACAGTCTTCACTGCTGTTTCCCAAAGAAGCAGTAGGGCCAACTTCTGCCTTTGTCCTATTTTGGGCAGTTTGTTACTTAAATAAAAACAGAAACCCGAGCAGTTATGAAAGATGTGGAAAGTGAGCGTGAATTTCACACACACACACGCACAAAAATGATCATTTTATTTCCATGTAAGAAGGACTTTGCATGCTGTAGCAAGTGTGTTTCCTTGAATCCATGATGGCCTTCTCTATCCATGACAGATGGAAAATGTGAAGACCATCCTGGCTTCAGGTACAGGGTGTGAGGTGTGAAGGGTTGCTGTAGACTAAGTGGTTACAAGACATCTCTTGCTCTCTCAGCCTCCGCTGAGGCCCTGGGCCACACGTGAGAGCTCCTGTGCCCTCCCGGGAGCTGTCGCTCAAGCCCAGTTAATGGGCTTCAGATACCTCACAGTCCTCGCAGAATAGCTGCCTCTGCAAAGGTAACGGGCAGCCCTGCCTGTACACCTGCTACCCAAGTACCCAGCTGAACCCTGCAGAGAACGCGCGGCGTAGCACCTGCTTCACGCCGAGGGTATCTTGTTTATTTATGATAAGGCATCTAACAACAGTAAGAATCTGTTATCTAACAGCTAAATATTTATCTTTTGATATAGTCTTGGTCTAGGTAAAACGTAAGTCTTTCAAAATCTGTGTAAATAGAAGGAAGATAGCAATTTTCTCGCTCTCTTCCTGTTTGGGAAAATAGCTGGTGCGTGCTTCGATAACATTGCCTAAAGGCTTTACTTGTACATCCCATCTCAGACCTTCACATATCACTGAGCACATGTCATTTTGGCGTCTGATTCACACTCGGGGGGGGGGAGGGGGGCGGAAACCAACACAATAGGGCCTGAATGCCTCAAATATTTTGCTAGAGATATTTTGTCCACTTTCAACCTGGGGCTATTTTGTAAAAGAAAATGGCTAAACCAAGGATTTTTCTTTTTTTGTGGTGATTAAAAAAAAAAATCCTAAAAGCCTATGTAAAGCTTGTTTTTATTTGTCTAACTGGCTAGAGATGTTGATCCTTGGAGAGGTTTTGGGAGAATATAAAAGGAAAGTAGAGAAAGAAACATTTTTGCTATCTTACAGTTTTTTCATATTGAAGTTGTGTCATTTTCCTCTGTTGCTATCAGTGTAATGGAAGAAAAGGGATAGTTTTTGCCATCTGTGAGTGCATCAGAGAAGGTGCTGTAGTTACTGTTTATGTATCAAAGTGAGAAGGTTGAATAAAGATGACTAAAAATATCTTGGTAAGGAAATCCTGAGAATTTTTGAGATCATTTAAAGTTGTGTGTCAAAGGATTTTTATAGTTATTCCAGAGTTACTGCATGGAGAGTTTAACTGTGCTAAATCAGTATCTTCTCTGTGCCCAAAAAGATATTTACACCCTTTTGGCTTCTACCTATTTTTGTGAAATTATCCATAGAACTTTTTATATCCATTTTAAACAATTTTCAGTGTCATTATAATTAATTCTGTTGAAATGCATGAAAAGCATTTCAGTTTGTTGCCTGCTAATGACCAGCAACTGAACTAAATGCTTCAGACAAATGGGTTCTGTGGGATAGCAAATTTGTACCGTTTTGCTTTAAAAAAAAAAAAGTCTTGCCCAATTCCAGTGTCTCTGGTGTCTCTGGTGAGAGAAACTACTTTTTTTTTAATTCTTTTTTAATGCAAAGTGTGACATTGTTTTAGCTAACCAGTTACTCCAGGCTTGGAGTGAATTCAAATTTCTTAAAACCCCTTAAAAATGTGATTATTATAACAGCTTATTAGATGTAAGATGATATGTGTCAGCAGCAGTGAAATTTTTTTGCCTACCTTGATTTGCACTAAAAAGTTGAGCTTTCAATTAAAAAATGTTTGTGGAAAGTGCTGCCTTTCCACAGTGTAGGCAATTTTATATTCTTCCTCATCTTTTTTGTTTTCATTTTTAAAACATTGTAATTCTATTTGAAGAAATGGAGACTATGACAACTGAATAACCCTCCGTGCCCATGTTTTTCTACAGCTGTCAGACTGATCTAGGCCTCTGTGCGACATCAAGCTCATCTCCTTTCTAGGGTCTCAGTTAAATTTTGGGGAGGGGGTTGCTTTTGTTTTGCGAAGAGAGGAGTGGGAATATTGATATCTTCCCTGGTGACAAAGGAGAATAATAATGCAGTCAGATCTAGTGAATGAATCTTTAAAGAAAAAAAAAAAAGCTTAAGATTTAAAATAGAGTATAAGAAATGACCTGGCTTTGATAAAGCAGCCTTGAGAATAACTCCTGTGGGGCATCTCTCTCTCTAGGCAGGAAATCACAGATGGAGGAGGTGCAGGATGAACTTGTTCACCGGCTCACCATCGGCCGGAGCGCTGCCCAGAGGAAGTTCCATGTGCCACGACCAAACATCCCAGTAGTTAACATCACTTACGACTCTTCGCCTGAGGATGTGAAAGCGTGGTTGCAGTCCAAAGGATTCAACCCTGTGTAAGTTTGAGGGCAAATGTAAGAAAACTTCTTAAAATTATTTTCCTGCCAGTAATGAGGATATGGTCTGCCCACTTTTTAAAATCAAGAGCCTTCTGAAAATCAAGACACGTCAGCTGCATCCTTGGAAAAAAGAATTTGTTTTTACATATATATTTATGTATGTATGTGTATGTAATACATATATCAATATATATCAATGTGGTTATAGATCTGTAGAGATATAGATATATTTAGGAAAAAAAAATTTATATATTATCCTCCACCAAAAGATTCTTGTTATAACAGATACTGAATTGACTTCAAGAGTCCTGTTGCATAAAGTTTTATCTTGATTTAGTAACCCCACCTGAGACAATGTGGGATGGGATGAAGACAACCTACTTCTCTCCCTTGGCTTGTGTTATTTTGCTTATTTCGTGTTTGTTCCCTTGGTATGACCCCAGGACTGTCAACAGCCTTGGCGTGCTGACGGGTGCTCAGCTTTTCTCCCTCAATAAAGAGGAACTGAGGACTGTTTGCCCAGAAGGGTCTAGAGTCTACATCCAAATTACGGTACAGAAATCTGCCTTGGAGGTATGTATAACCCTTCTTACTAACCTGATGCTGGGTCGCCACTTTTGAACCTATAGAAGTAAATAGCTCTTCCTGTGAGGCAGCTGTTTTTTCCTCAGTTCCCATCATATTGATAACCATTATTTGTACCTGAGTTATTGGGTATCAATCCATTAAAACAGCATCCATCAAAACACCAGGTGGGATCTCTCCCCACTTCTAAAGGGGTCCACAAAGCGTTAGCAAAAGTGCGTGGTAGTACTCAAGTTTAAGACATGGTACGCTGTAATGAGGCTGCAAGAAGACAAAATGAGCCAGAAAGGGCTTTGGGGAAAACAATAGCAGAGAGTAAAATGTCCTTTTTCTTGCTTCTTGCTCTACCTGGTACTTGGACAAAAAGGTACATTTGGTGGTGATGAGTTAGTTTTGCTTTAATCTTTGTAGAGTAGATTTGATGTCTTAGGCATGAGAAAGTGGTAGAGTGATCTCACTGTTGAATCTTGAGGTCTTTCAGGTCAAACGCTGGGGCATCTGTATTGCTGGGTTCCTAAGTGGGGGAAAATACATTTGACGTTGTGCTAGAGGATTACTGAGCTGAGGATAAAAGTGTTGTATCTTTGTATTCATTGCTCTGTGGCGGTTTACTTTAATTACAGTAGTATTGTTCCTTAAACACCTTAAAAGCTTGTATAGAGAGTTGTGCTAGGGAGAATGCTTACCAATTTTAAACCAGGAGAATTGCAGGTGCATCTGCTTCTTTTTTTAAAACTTGCTGTGGCAAGTGGGGAAATGGACTTGATACTGTCTAGAGCTGAGACTAACCCAAATGAGAAGCTATATTCTTCACATCCTGTTCAAAAGAAAATCTTGAAGTAGTTTAAAATGTGTTTCTATCCCCTCATGAAGCTGGGACTGTCTTGCTTAAATGATTTTAAGCTTTAACTGCCAGGTGTATTGTTAAAGACAAGTTTATGATGATGCATATTTTACAATTTACCTGATCCGTGTAGATCAGAGAGCATTGCTTTCTAACACTGTTAAAATTGCTTTATTCCCTTCTTCAAGCCTTGTTTTCCTGTGAGGGGAAAGGAGAAATATTTCACTTTTATTCTTAGGAATATATGTCACTACAGTCCAGAGCAATCCATCATTTCCTAGTGAAGATATATGCGTATTCAACTTTTCTGGAATGTCAACAATCTTATTTCAGTTTCATAAGGCTTCTGTGTACTGAGGTGGAAGTCCCTTTGTGGTGAAAGTTGGTTTGAAAAGCAGAGGTGGATTGGATTGTAGAAGTCTGTCCTTTTTTTTCCTCTGTGCTGTTATTCTGCTTGCCTCAGTTAGATCTCGCTCTGCAGGAAACTGATCAGTAAAAACTTGTCTAATAAATGCTCTACAAGTGTTAATAAACAGGTACTGAGAGTTTAACAAGGTCATTGGATTTTATTAGTGAGAAGGTAATTGAAATATTTATTTTTACCTCAGTTATTTGAGGTTTAACTGATGAATTTCAGAATTTATGCAATTCTGCTTTAGCCTGTTGTTTGCTGAATTACCCAAAACATTAAGTCGCATCTTTCTTTCTGTCCCTATAATATTTCAAGTTGCAGGGTTTAGGAAGGCTGTCCTTGTTTAAAAGAGGCTATAGGAATGAGTATCACAGCCAAAATGTCTACATGTGACCTAGCAAAGATGAGCTTGCATGTTCCAAACAGGGCTATGTTCTTACTGCTCAAACTAGAAACGCTTCTACCAGCGGAAGCATTTAACCACACATATACTTGCACCAGTGTCAGGCCTACTTTACAACTGAATGCTTTTTATAAGCAGTTACTGGGTTATAGGTTTGACCACCGTAATTGTCCTACATGATTAATCAGTATAAATTTTCATTAAGTTCTCTGGCATCCTTTATGTAGTATTTGTGGTGTCACACTGCAGTAAATGACCTGGGTGTTAAGTACAAATAGCAATAATAGGCAGAGACAGAGCAAATCCACCTGCTCTCTAGCATTACAGAACTCCATGCCTCGTCTCTTTGTTATTTCTACTCGGGATCTTCCACAAGTGTTTCTGGATTCATACCATTTCTGCAAGTGAAAGGCGTATCTCTCAGATTTGGGGCTGCATTCCCAAATACGGACAACCAGATCTTCACCTTTATGCAGCTACAATTTTCCTTTTAGTGTTCTACCTCAGGCAGAGTAATTCAGTATTGTAATTGGATTTCCAATTGTTGTTGGAATTTAGTGATACCCTTACGAAGAAAAAAATTAATAGATACCATAATTTCAATTGCTTTACTTTATTTTCATGGTAACTCCATTCAGCCCTGAATCACACCAGAGTTTAAAACATTCAAGGAAGCAAGACTCCTAATGAAGTTTTGTGGCCCCTGTATAAACAGACTGCAAATGTGGGGAAGGTGTTTGAGGTTTAACAGCTTTCTGGGCCTGGCCAAGCAAAAGCAGAAAGATAAGGCTGTGTGAGACCAGTGTGTCAGACAGCAGAGAGCTGGCCATAGCCAGGGCAATCACCACCTTTCTGCCAAAGGAAATTGTGGTGGCAAGCAGCGGTGTCTCGGGAGGAGGCAGGATGCACCACACTCTTTGCACTGATCAGAGTATCCCCCTTGGGAGCTATTTTCTGGGACTGCTCCAGAGAGTTGAAGTTCACCTTGTATACCAAGTATAGTGCATCATAACAACTTGGCTGGTCATCTATATGGATTTACTTTTTCATTGCAAAGTGAAAATATCAATAGTTTCCATGATTATGAGTTTTTATGTGTCCATTTCCTTAACTTTTGTTGAGCATTTCAGGCTCTGGTGTTGAAAAGTGCTACAGAAGGTAAGTGTAGAGACACAATATCCTGAACACCAGCTTTGTCATCTCCAGAAGGGAACACTTCAGGTCCACATTCTCATTGTCTTCCTACTCCATCAATGGGAAGCATGGGCACACGTCCCTCTAAAACTGAAAACGGTTTCTATCTGATATATGTATCAAATTGGTTGGAAGAATAGCTTATTCTCTTTGACACCTCAGTGAAAGGAATGGCCCAGGTACAGAAGTGGGATTGAACAATGGAGCTTACGGATACCTGATGATCTGGTTAGAGACTAAGCTGGGTGAATCACTAAGGCCAAGGTCTAGAAGTCTGTTCCCAAAATTGTATTCCCAAGAACAGCCCTAGGCTAACTAGCTACCCCGTCTCTGAGTAGGATGTGCCTGTTGTGCTATGCCACATGATGGATTGCAGTCGGTTTAGTTGAGCAGAGTTTCAAGCTCATCAGTCATGTTGTTACTGATATTATCAGGAAGGTAAACTGTTTCAGCCTCGGCTGCTCAGTCATTTTCAGAAAAATATTTGCACATGACCTCTGATAAAGCATGTTGTCGGATATCTGCTGATGTTTTTTATGCATGACTTAGTAATGGGTGACTGCTGCACTTGCTCTGTATCTGAAACCAAGTGGGCAAGGACAAGATGAATTAAGACAGAAGTGCTCTCTTGGTTTCAGGGAGTCAATAAGCCCCCTGCTTTGCCCTTCCACTCTGGGAGGAGAGAGCAATGGTAATTTACCTAGCAGAAGCATCCTAGCCTTCCTCCCTGTCTGCCAGGTAATGACATCAGATAATGCATTGTAATGGATATAATGGGATAAATTTAAATTAAATTTTATGTAGTGGGATAAATTTTCAGAGTTCAGAATCATTTGAAGGATTTTTTCCCCTTAACAGTCCTGAAATTTGTTTTACAAATTTCAAAAACAGTTTTTTCTTCCTTATTCAGAGACTATTTTGGAAGATAGTTTTGAAGCTTGGAAGGTCATGTCATAGCCAAATAACACAGTAGCAGCTATGGTTCTTGCTTTATAATCCTCTAGTCTCATTCAAAGTCATGCACGCTTTGGAAAGTTCTGCTCTAGTGGATGTGTGTTCTGGCCTTGCTAATAACTTCATTTATGTTGTTAAGCAAGCTAGTTGCAGCTAGCTCAGCAGACCTGTTTTTCACCCTGAAAGGTGAAATAAGGCCTTGTCCTCACAATACTACACTGTTGCTAATATAGTAATATGATTCAGTTCTTAATACTGTGTTCTAAGTTCGAAGCCTGTGTCTCTGAACAGCAAATGCATGATGGTGTAGTGTGGGATACTAGGATTAGGTACCTCAATCCTTATTTAGGCCTTTGCTGTGCAAACCCTTGTGCGTGCATGAATTTTGTGTTTACATAAATCTAAACCCACCAAGGGTTTATGTGCTTTAATTTCTAAATATGATTGCCATGATATTTAAGTATTCAAGGGTGGAATTCTAACAAATGTGCTGGGCTTTAACCCTGCTTTTACTGAGGCCATATTTCACCCCATAAATATCCAACACTTCCAGGGGCTTGCGTGAGAATTAAAGATGCTCAGCAGTGCTAAAAGTCAAGCTGACACTTTTAATAGTCTTCAGGTTCTTTTCTGGTCCACATTTAAGGATAGTGTAAATCCTTTCCTATTCCAAATGTTATTTAACCAGATTCTTAGTGCATTTTTAGTTCTGGAGCTGCAAGGTGAGTTTAACTTGTTCAAACATCTATCTTAATAAAATGCTGGCAGAGGATCTTCATCATGTGTCAAAACCGCAAGTAAACTCTTTCTTTTTTATTTGTTTATAGGCTAACAGCGGTAGTTCAGAACTGCAAGAAATTATGAGAAGGCGACAAGAAAAAATCAGTGCAGCTGCCACAGATTCAGGCGTGGAGTCCTTTGATGAAGGAAGCAGCCACTAAAATGTCTTTCCTCTTTTCTTTAATTCCATTGTCCATAGCATTATGCCATCCAGCTTTGCTTTAGGAAGCAGAGCAGGGGAATGTCTTATAATATTGTAAACGTAACTAGCCACCATAAAGAAAATTTACATTAGTGTCCACAGAAGTACCTGCTGCTGGCTTCTTATCATTAAAAATGAACACATGAGAAATTCTATAGAGGTTCTTGACAGGTGAAAATGAATCATGGCACATGACTCATTTACACCCAAAGAGGAGTCTTGGCTTTATGGAATTAACCATTTCATGACAGATAAACAGGAACACCTCTGTCTTTGTGATTCATCCGAGAGAAGCTAAGCCAGCAATAAAAAAGCATTTGAACCCTTCAGTAATACTAAGATTCTGAATCCCTTCTCTTGCTGTAGTTTGCAATTATGTCTTTTTGGCTCAGTCTTTCTTGTCATGCATTCAGCTGCAGGATGTTTAGTTAAGTCGTTGATGCCAGCAATCAGAGAGGAAACATTTAGAGAATGAGCAGCCCGACATAGACTGAATCTTTCTTGCATCACTCCCAAGATGTTTTATTACTAATGATGCTGTTTATAGCAAAATAATATTCTGTACATTGATTTTATCAATACTTCACTCGTGATGAACTATAATATTGCACAAAAAGGAATAACTAGTAACACAACTCAGCTCAAAGAGATGATCAGATCTGCTGTAGGTAGCCATGAAACGATTTGCAGTACTTTTTTTTTAATATACTTGCATTTTTTTGTTTGTAATTTAACCCATCAAAAGAACAGTGTATAATCTAGACTGCTTTGTGTGTTGATCCCAGATGTCCGTTTTTCCTTATGTAAAAAGCTATTGTTCCTTTATAAATGTAATCTTTTGGAAAAGTGGATTCCTGGAGGCAAAAGGGGGAGAAAAGGAAACATCCCTTCCAGCAAATATTATTTTTGAAGATGCAATGATTTTTGTCACAAAAATATTCTGTTATTTCACATGGTTGTGTGATTTTATATATAATATATGTATTATATATAATATATAATATCACTTAATTTAGACAAATTTAATCGTCTAGTTTGATTAAGTTTCATAGTGCCTTTTTCACATGAATCAGCTTAAAGTCTGCAATAAACAGTATTTCTTGTCTGTTAAATAGTTGTATCTTTGTGGCAACAAAGATGGTATTGAAATAAGAAAGCATTCTTGATTTTTGCCATTAGTTTGCTCTTCCTCTGCATACAAGGGAAAAAAGAATCCTATTCATTTTTCGTAAAAGAAAAATTAAAAATCTTAATAAAGGTGTTTAGTGCCATTTATTGTAAATGTCCTTACAAATGCTTCTTCTGTGTGTTCGTTATGTGTCTATGTATGTTTTTACATTTAATATGTATTCTTTACGCCTGTGAAAAGTACGTAGGTTTTACACCTGTCATTTAAATGTAGTCTTATCCAGAAATGGGTCAAGCAGTGATGAATCCCAAACTGAAGACTCCAACTGCCATAGCAGTCGCTAAGAAATGGATTCTGGTCTTACCCAGTGAAAGATGCAATGATTCTCAATTGCTTTCTCCCTATAGGAAACATTTGAACCAGCACACCTACATGATAACTGCATGCATTCAACCTATATACATAGCTTTACGGGGGAAAATTGTCTGTCTCACTGCCTGTCCTATCATTAAAGGTCAAGCCCAGTCCTCCAAAGGCTTGATGTAGTCTCTGATTCACATTTAAAATTTCCTCTTCCCCACCCTCTCTAGTAAGTGTCCATACCTAGCCTGAAGAGTGTTCACTGTACAGCAAAGTCCCCTACGCTGGGTGGTGAATGACTAAGAAAATAAAGGAAGATCTGAAGCTGCTCTTACATAGATGCTTCGTTACTTGTAAGTACAGGAGTAGGAAGCTTCTAAAGAGGTCTTTTAAACTCATATTTAAAAATTAGAGTCACTGTATTTTCTCATGGAAAACATGTCTGATTCCATAAAAGGCACTGTGGTGGTTACCTGCACCTTTGTTCCCCTGTTAATTACCAAAATATGAAGCCAATATTCATATTCTCTGCAAGCTTATTCTAGCATTCAGCAGACGGTTTGCTTTTGCCCAAAAGGAGGCATCAGCTCTGAGACTCTTCAGACTTTGTGGGGTTTGGCATGCGGAGGTCTGGGAGGAAGCACCCATGTTTCATTTCTGAGAGAAAAGAGGTGGCTTCACGACTGGTTTTTTGAATCTGAGTTTCTGTGTAGCTGTTAAGTTGAACAGAAAGAGCCAGACGAGTTTGAATGTGTGGTCAGTGTGCTCAGAGGCATCTTTGGAGATACTTGGGAGGAAATCCATATACTTAAGGGATAAGCAGAATAATCTGGGGGGTTGAGGGTTGGTTGGTTTGTTTGTTTCCATGTTTTTTCATATTTTTTAAATCAACTACTAAGGACTTAACAACCCAGTACAACATGAGTTGTATTTTACCCTTTAACTTTGCTGAACTAGACTTTATGATTTCTGAGTTACAGTCTGTGAAATGTGAATGGCATTAAGGCAGATATTTGCCTTTTCGCTGGAATTTCCTTGATGGTTTAAGGCACTGCAGGGAGCTTCACCCCTCTGCTGCGCAGTTTTTGAATTTTCAGCTTGTTGAAAGTTATGAGAAATCAAAAGGAGATCTCATTTGGGGTTCATCAAATGAAAAGAAAATGTTTTCTTCAAAATTTTCAGTGTCTTAAAAGAAAACAGTGGTAAAATGCAGTGTTACATTGAAAATGTTTTCTTTAGGATTTGAGCAGTGAGGATTTTGGTTTTTAAACTAATATTTTAGAAACACGTGATACGTGAAAGCGTCTTTGAAAAGGGAACAAAACAGTTTTTTAAATGTCAAAAAGTGCCTTTACTAGATGTGGGAAAAAGAGTCATGTTTGATAACATAGGAACTACTTTACTATTTTTCTGCCATCAAGTCTGCCTTTTTAACAGGGTGGAGGGAGAGAGTTTTAGCAGCGTATGTTCACTCAGCAGTTTTATGCTTTCTAAGCATAAACCTTTTAACACCAGCAAGGCACTTCTTCCCACTCCTTTAGTCTGCTTGTTCTCTTGGGACGCCATGGGGAGAGAAAACTGCTGTGAAACCTCACATTTCATTCGTAAAGAATGCTTCTAACCAATATTGATGCATGGAACAGTTTACTTACCATCTAGCAATTCAAATGTTAAACAGTGCTTTAAACAATTTGCAATCTATAAATGATATTTTTATACATACTTTTATTGCTCCAAAGCCTTGTGCTATATAAAAGTTGGTGGGTTTTTGGGGGGCCGGGAAATAAGTGCAGACTTCCACGTTATTGATGTGTGTGGAAATCAATGGTTTATGGGGAAGTAGATATGCAAAATTATATGATATTCTGAAATGTGCAGAGCTCCCAGTGACTTTGAGTGTATTCATCAGTGTTTGTGAAACTCTGAAAGTGTCCCTGGCAGTGCTTTGCAGGACAGCAACATCGGTACTTTGCTAATTTAACCAAGGGAACAGTCAGAAACCCATGAATAACTAGTATGATGTGGATTGAGTCTGTCTAATTCTGTACTAGCAGAAATTGGTTTTTTAAATTTTGAGACTTGAAGGCATTTTGAGTTTTCAGGTTTTTAGGACATACACAGAAGCGAGACATAGCTTGAATACCAGACCCTTGTTCAAGCGGGTATCTCCACTGATTTTGCTGGGCTGCATCTCATAAATGAGGGAAACATGGTTATGAATGGGAATGTTTCTGGCCAAGCCACCATTCTATAGAAGCCCAGTTGTTCTATGATGTTTTTCCTCAACCGTGAAGTCTGTGTAGTATCTAAAACACGAAACAAGCAGCCCTGTCTAAGGATCAAGTCTGACATATCAAGAGTATTTGAGAGACACTTTCTGTGCTCCTCCCACCTTCACATACAAGCAACAGCATTACGTATGTAGCGTGCAAACATGAGGGAATTTGTAAGTGTGCATTGGGTTCTGTCTTTACATATTGCAAACCGTCTTGAATTTTTACTGCTGCTATGTTAAGTTTTAGCTAATAAGTGCCTGTTTAGCTGCCTGTGGCTCTTCAGTATCTTTCTTCACTTTCTCCGAAGCTACGTGCTTAGGTTGCAACTTTGGCCCTTTACTACTTCCTCAGCGTCCAGACCAAAACCAGTATCAGGATATTAGTCTGTGCTTGTACTTATTGATAATATTTGTAGATTAAAAGAGGAGCCACCACTGCTGCCTGTGACAGCAGCAGCAAAGCTCAACCCCCCCTGCTCCCATCCATTTCACCAGCACTAACAACATTACCCTCTCACAAGAAATGGCTGAAAGCAACAGCTTTGCCTGAATGAAACTACTGTTTTCATACAAGCCCTTAAAAAAAGTTAGGAGTAGGAGGGAGGTGGTGTGACTCTGGTTAATGAACTGAACGAGGAGGGAGAGAAGGGCCATTTTTGGTGCATAAGCTTATGATGTTAAATATTTGACAAAAGGGGAACTTTCTCTTCTTTAGGTGCAGGAAAAAAAACCATAAAATGAAGTAAAGCACAAGTAAGGCTTCCCAACCTGTTCTTAATCCTTGTTTGAGGATGGAAGGAAACAGTTCTGAAGACCCAAGTATGTCAGGGCTCACCGCACAGGGCATGCTAGGAGAGACAGCACTTTCACACATGGCTCTAAAAACTTCTTAGCTCGTGTAAGACATGTCCTTAGGTTTACTTGTTTGTTCCTCCCATGGCAGCACGCACATGAGGCAACAAGGAGAAAACCTGCCCTAGTTTCGATGATTAATGGTCACTCACTGTGCAGAGCTGCTTTTACATGCATCTACGTCAGTAGATGCTGTAAGAGCAGCAGATCAATATAGAGCATCTTTGGCGGCAGCAGAGCTATAAGCATGAAACCCGTAATTCAAAAAAACTATTACAAAACCTGAAGCTTCAGACAGCTTTACAGCTGCAATGACTTGAAAGCTTTATTTTGACAGATGCTGGAAACCATATCAACATGCAGCATGAGTCCAAAACATTGTTCTTTTGGACTTGCTTTCAAGGAGCGTGACAAGGTAAAACCAAAAGTATGACATGTTGATTTAGGCTAAAAGGCTCTGCATGAGTCTTCTGAACCACGATGTCTCCCAGACTCTTTCATTGCTTTACTTACATCTTGAACTCTGGGAGAGGTGGTTTCCACCACCATCCCAACACACCCAGTTATGCAGTTTTGCGTACTAGATGGGGCACAAAAAGATATTTTTCTGAAGGAGTTTTCATTGTGATTGATTTTGTGATTAAGTAGCTATTAAAGGAAAAATACACACCTGTTACTGTGCAAATGGAATCATTTTTTGACGTGCATTCAAAAACTGTCTAGTAAATTCAGGCTTTTCAGGCAATATCGTTTGCAACAATGCGATTTTGGCATTTTTGCAGCCATCTTGCACCCTGTCATGTTCAGCCAACCTTCTGTTACAGCCAGCTCACGCTGGCTGTATTTTGTGTGCACATGAATGTTTTAAAAGTAACCTGCTTACTCTGGTCTATGATACAGAATAAATGTAGACTCAATGGGCAATGGCCAGCAGGAGGGGGGAGGCAGAGAGATGAGAAGGCAAGAACATTTATGGATTTTTTTTCCACCCCCTGCTAGTTCTCTAGAGGGATGTGAACATATTTTCTGAGTAAACATATAATGAAACTCTGAAATATATTTAAAAAAAAAGAATGAAGGCAAGGTCTGAATGGTCAAGTGCTCATTTATAATTCTGTCTTCTGTTCAAATTAGGCCAAACAAATCTTGGCTGTTCCTACTGAAACAGCAAGCCCTCCAGCTGATGCACACTGGTGAAATAAGAGGGAAACGTGTACCATTGAAGCCTTTCTTGTTAGCAATCCACTCCCTGAAGACAGGGCTCTCTGCCCTTTTGCATCCATCTCTATGCATCTTATTTAGAGAAAGAGCATCTCTGCTTTAGGACTGGGCTTAGTGGAAACTGTGGAAATAGTGTTAGATGCATGGAAAGAGAAGGGGGGGGCAATTCATATCATACCTTCAATAATCAGAGGTGGAGTCCTGTTTCTTCACTACCCTTCACAGGGACCTTTTTATTTGGAGGATTATGTTAAGTCTATGCAGTTTTGCATAATACATATGGGATAGTTTGAAGGTAGTTTTCCATTGTAACCAATACGATGATGAAGTAGGTATTAAAGGAATATACACCTATTTACCTGCTAATGGAATAACTCTTTGGAAGAAAAAAGTTCAAATGTCATCTGAAGGAGGTTATCAGGCTCCTGGAAGTAGCTGAGCTACTGAACTACACCCTGGTACCCTGACAGGCGATAGCAGGCCCTGGGGTGAATGAATAAAAAGCATATGCGGGTGTGTTTGCTGTTTTGCTGATAGTGACTTCTTCACAGGTAAGCAATCCAGTGTGTTTACTTTCAGTTCAAGTTTGTTTTGTTTACATTGAGTACCATTGCTGCTAACTTCCAATGAGGTGACACAAAGCAACAGGTTACAAAAATGCCATCAACATCCATTCTGACAGCATCCATGTCACAATACACAATGATGTACCAGAATTATACAAAGACAAAAAAAATATATATATAGCTAATTATTCTGACTAGAACTGAAACCGACAGTGAAAAAGAAAAGAGCCCCCCGCCCTGACCCCGAAGGCCCTGCAGGAATCCATACCGACGCTTTGGCAGCCTAGTACCAATAGATAACCAGCCCTTCACATGCCAAAACCTTGTTTTTGTAACGTCATGAATTCCTGGCTCAGAGAAATAGTTACAGCTGTTAAAGCACTTTTTTTTTTTTTTTCTTTCCACGCCCCCAACCTGAATCAGCTTCACGTTTTTACACAGGGTTAATACTTATTAAAAATAATAAACAAATGAGGGGTATAGGCACCATAGACTGCTCGGACAGTTAAATGCTATAGTAATGGATAATGCTAAGATATCCCAGCTTGAAACTCAGCTGCCTTTTCATTAAATTCATCTAAAACAAGAGCCTGATCAGTGGCATTACTGAAAAGGTTGGTGAAAAGAGCAATCCCTCTGCTTAATTAGTAGTAGCACAGTCAAGAACCGAAACCACCCCATCTCTCGGTGTCAGCTGCCTGCTTCAGCTTCAGGCTTCATAGTTTGGATTTCTGCTCATCAGTCCATTCCTCGGGTCTCGTGCTCCCCCCAGACCCCACGTACATCAGTGCTGTAGGAAACAGTCAAATCCATGTACCCAGCAACCCCCCCGCCCTCCCGCCCCCTTGTCTCTTCACAATCTCCAGATTTCTTCGTGTATGTTCATGCCTCGCTATTCTCTAATGAGGTATTATTAGATACTAACAATGCCTGCTCTCCTATGGACATTAGCACAGACCAGTGACACATGAAGAAAGCTCTTCAGTCAACCATTAAAAAAATATTGCACTTACTTTAACCTTAAGCCCAACCTGCACAGGAAAAAAAGAAAAAAAAAATTAACCAAAAGTACCAAACAAAAACCCAACACTCTGGAGCAATATCTATTTTATGCACATATAGTGTCTTTTCCTTCATGTTGTTTAGTTGAATTTGGTCCAGTATTTAAAAAAAATGTCCAGAAATTAAACAGTTCAAAAGACACCGCAGGCTCGTTAAGGCTTTGTCTCCCCAGTGCTTCAGAAAGTTAAAAGTTTCTTTCTTTTATTGTCCGTGTACTGCAAAGCAGCGGTCTCTCATGGCAGAACAACTGGCCGTTCAAACCATCAAAAGAAAAAAAATCAGAAGCAAGGGAAGATGGGTGTGCTTCATGGTCTCACCTGGAACCGAACAAACAGAATGCTTTAGAAATAAAAAAGGAAATAAATACAGTTTTTGGCATTTATTTTTACCAGACCTCCATACAGGCTGGGACTGCAGCCCACCAGTACAAGCACTGGGCTCCGGGACTCAGATTAGACAGTAAATTACCTGAACATTAGGAAAAGTGAGGCAAATCAGGGTTTATTTTACAGGCAGAGGAATGACGTACGCAGAGGCTAATAAAGGCGCATTGCAACAGCACAGACAGCGGAGGCGGCTGGTGTTGGTGCCCACAGCCCAGCTCTCCACCAGCTATCTGAGAAGCCAGTTTGTGTTCAAAGTCTGTAGCTTTCTGCTTCACCCAAAAGCAAATATTAAGGTTATGGCTGGGTTATTACTGCCACCTAATGAACAAAAGCTCATTAGCTTAAACATCGGTGACATAGGTCCTCACAGCTTGTCCCCCCCAGCAAACCTCTGGGTAGGTCAGAGCCAGGTGTTTTGCTCTGCAGCGGGGACGGGGCTGGGCTGGTTGCACGCAACAGGTCAGGCACTGGGGCTCAGTGGAAAGGCAAGCTGGTCGCTTCATTTATGCTAACGGTAGGACCCCTCCTGTTCCCTGGTTCTAGATTTATGAAAAAAAAATCCCCAGTGTTTCATGTCAGAGCTTTTTGGTTACCATCTCACCCTCCAGCAGGCTCTGTTGCCACAGGAGCGGTGCTGGCAGAGCATCCCCAAACCTCTGCTGCCCTTGGTAACCTGGCAGTTAGTAAGTGGCTTGAGAATGACTGAAGACATTAAAGTCCTCCCCTCCTTTAAGCTTTGTAAGGAGTGTTAGGACAAGTGGCAGGGAACGGTTAGATGGCTCATTCAGGATTTCTGGATTCTCTTTTTCTTTGGACGATGAGTGAAACACTATACTCCTACAGTGCCGTGGATAGTATAGCAGATTATTTACTGCAAGAGGGATTTTCCTCGCACTCTCAATGTGAGCATCACCTCAGAGGGGGATGAGACCCAGAAAGCGCCAAACCGCCAGCAAAGCTCCTGGAGCAAACACCCGTGTCACTGGCTGCTGCCAAGCAGCCGGGATGCGAGGCTGTGGGCATGGTGCAGGGCTGGACTTGCCTGACTTACCACCTGTGACTCTGAACTAGGACTTGCTGACGTTCTCATATATGACATCGCTGATGCAGAACTGCTGCTTCTTCTTTTGCCACATCAGTTGCACACACTGGTGAATAAAAATGTATTGTTCCTGGAAGAAAAGACCAAATGAGTGGGCATTTTTGCACCTCAGAAAGCATGACAAAAAACCAAACAGTGAAACAGTTTGATAGTTCACAGCAACAGCCTGCACAGCTTCTCCGCCTCCCCCTGCTCAGTCCCTCGCAATGCACAGCGAGTTGTCAGCTCCCAAAATAACAGCCCGCAATTGTTACTGATAGCAGCTGGGGAAGCATGAAATCCACCAGACCTGCCCTGGCATCATAATCACTTATTAATAACCTGAATGATGATGGGAGATGAGAATAGAATAGAATAGAATAGAATAGAATAGAATAGAATAGAATAGAATAGAATAGAATAGAATAGAATAGTTCAGCTGGATCTGAGCTAAAGTGAGTCTACTTTATATTCCCTGAAAATGAATTCATTCCCAGAAAGGTACTTGAATCCTTTATGTGCAACAAATTGCATCCATGCCACATATGCACCTGAAATATTTTAATGAACTTCACGTTCCTTAGTGCTTGACTTCTTTAGAAATAAAAAGCTGAAACCTGATTTTGTTCACAGAGCAATTAATTATTTGGGGAGTTATCAACCCCTGTGCAAATGACACTGTAAGTAAGTCGGGTCAATCACATGCACTGTTGTATTTGTGGACAGGTTTTTGTGCAACAAAACCATGGTTATCTTGGGTTTGGATATGGACTAGCTTTTCCAAGTATTATCATCATACAGATTAAACACTGTAATTCAATTTGGAATAACCTTAATTGATGACTTTTAGATTTCAAAGAGAGAGAAGGCAAACCCTGATGAATCCTTACACTAAGTTTTATGTGCATTAGGCACAGGGAGCAAGTGGATCTCAAGCAAAAACAACTGTCCCAAAACCTGAGTCTAGATTTCAGCCCCTGTCCCCAGTGGTCTGCTGATGCCAAGAGAGAGCAATATGAGCTTGAAGCATGTTTCAGGCCACAGAAATGCCTAGATTTCCTCACACCCCGTAATTTGGAATGACTGGTTTCAGTTCAGGGTCTTCTCCAATCTAACCGCCCTTTTGGGCCTGCGCCATTTGTTTTTTTAAACTGCTCAGCGAGACACTGCCAAGTTTCCAGTGTACAAGGCAAGGTGAACCAACCCAGGTGAGCTGTGCGTGGTTTCAGGTTTTGTAAGGAAAGCCTCTGCGGGGGCCTCTGCGCCTGAGGGCCAGTGCCACCTGGTGACCTCTGCGTCCAGGTTTGGCCGCTGCCTGGAGCAGCAGGAGCTCAGCGACCGCCAAGGCAAGCAATGCGTTTGTACATGAAAAAAAAATAAAAATCGCATCACCTCTGGAGTGGTAATGCAGTTGCAGCTGAAATCAACCATCAGGATTTGTTTCTCTGGTGTTTACATAAGGATTAATGCAGTGAATCGTGAGCAAAAGTGGTAGTTTGATAGCAATGATCCAGAATGTTCTGATAATAATGACCTTTTTATGTTTCTAGATGCTAGTTGTTGTCACTGCAGGTTTTCCTCCTCCTCTCCTCTCCCTGCTAAATCTTCCTTGCTTTGCTCTGGATTCGATAATCCTTGGCAACAAATTATCTGCCAGACCTAGCCTGCAAACAGTGATGGTGGTTGCCAGCTTATACTGTGTCTAACCAGTGAAGAGTACAACAGGCGTGAAATCTTTCCCTCATTAGTAGAGGAACTGGGAAGGTTTCAGATGCATAAAAGCTTCTGCTTTGGAAAAAGAGTTTGTGACTTTTTTCCATTATATATTCTGACAACATGACTATTCTCCTGACAGTTGCCTTAAAAACAGAAAAAGAACTATCCAGTAGATATTTGAGCAGGGAGAGGAGCAAGGAGGGTGTCTGGCAGACTCACGATCCTTTTGTCTCTTTTGCTTGTTATTTGTATTACCATTGTGTAACTGGGTTCCTACGCTTGGCCAGATGATACCCTCTTGAGCAAGCGTGAATGGTTGTCCGATACTGATACCATTTCATAAGCCATTAACACCCTCAGCAAGCCCAATTCTTTTCAAAATGGTTTGAAAAATTCGTATGTTAATCTCTTCTAATGCATTTTTTGCGTATTAATTTCACAGAAGGTGAGAATAACTCATCCCCTCTGGAAGACATCAGTGATACTGTAGATATATTATCAGATCCACCTGAGCAGCAGATTAATAACGTGACAATATTGCAATGGAGAGGAAAACTTAATTGTGTCTATTCATAGCTATTCTGTCAAGTGTTAAGGGGGAACTTGGACATGAAGACGCTACAGAGAGGTATGAAATAGATCAGATGATACATTCACAATGTTGAAGTGAACTGATCTTACCTCTGTCTGCACCATGGACATTCTGTAGGACCGCATGTCAGACACCAGGCCCAATATATCTACGAACTCATGATCACGGATGTGCTGTAAGAGCCGATCCAGGGCTATGAAGGTTCCTGTTCGTCCCACTCCAGCACTGCAACACACACAGACATGCAGCTCAGTTCAGGCTTTTCTGATGGGGACACAGAGCAAAATCAGTGGTACTGCAAAAAGAGGTGTCCTGCAGCTGCAATTATCAGATGTAGCTAATCTGAGGTCAGACAGGCTGGTTAATCTGTAGGATTTAATGCCGTGCAACCCTTCATCCATCGTTTAGGCAGAATGTATGGCGTGGATGGCTCTGCAAATATTTCACCTTCCTATACTCTTCTTCACGCACTCGCATGCAGAATGTGCGTGCACACCCTCAGCCACCCTCAGCTGTCTGCTCTTCCTACTTCCACTGCTCCCCTCAAAGATTTCACGGGACATCTCTAACTGCAGCCGGGGCTGCAGCCGTAACCGCAGAGGCTTGCTCGGCAGTGATTGCTGTACAGAGGCAGCGGGGGCTGAACCCGCACAATTCGGTTCCACAGCTCTCCACACTGCAGAGCTCTCGGCTTCGCAAAGGCGCTGCACTACTGCAGTTCATCCTCAAAGGACAAACCACCCAAAAGAGTCTACGCTCCAGGACTTCTGCCTCGGGAGCATGAGACGGAAATACTCAGCAACCACTCGGCTGACAAATCTTCATGCCCCCCAAAGGGAAGCTTAGTGACTAGAAAAAAGACACGCTGTTTTGATTTAGAGATTCTTATGTGCACATGATTCTTTGCATTGTGATTTCACATGTAAACTTTAAGTCTGATTTCATTATGAGTGTGGTTTTAGAGGTTTTTTAGAATTTCATATAGCATCCCAACACCATACCTACTACTAAGGATAGAAGTGTGTGTCTTGGCAAAAGTTCTTTGTGCTGTCTTGTCATATTTTTCAGAAAAGCCTTGAAAGTATTTGCAATAAAATTTAACAGTTTATCTCAACACAGTTCAACATAACTGTCACGAAACAGGCGGGGGTGTTTTGCTCATGTTTAACAAAAGCATTGGTATCTTGAATGAGATGAATACAACAGAACTTCTGATCCACTTATTTGGCAGATTCATTAATTGATAAATTATTTCTGTGCCTTCTTTAACATTTGAGAACAATTGCTGTAGGAGTTGATCAATACATTCTTTCTTCCTCCCTTCCACTAATTTCATAGCATTGCTACTTTTAATCTATGTGGTCTAAGACGTACAGTATACTCTAAAAATACTATCTGAAAATATCTCTCACTGCTGCTAGAAGCATCCTTATTAAAAAAAATATACTACAGTTGTTACCCAGCTCTCTGATACTTGCTTCTATTCCTTCCCAGAACAATTAAGTGGTACATAAGGGGGTTGATTTCACACTACTACATATAAATCTCTTCGCTGGTTTAAAAGCACCTTTCCTGATATTAGGACTCCCAGAACAACATGCCCCTATGAATTTCTCCATTAAGTTACAGGGGAGGGCTGCACAATTTGCTGCTTTTACAAATGTTGCTGCTGTTTTGCATTCCAGTAGAACACTAAGTGCCTTATCTGGAAACTAGCAATGCTATTGCTATAAAAGACTCTTTTCTGGGAAGGAGGTCTAGAAAGTGTGCAAAGTGGTGGCAAGAGTCAGTGCCGACCATCACATCAGCACCAGGAAAGACAGCGTTGGAGGGTGCTGACACATTGTGCAGCAGCGTAACTGCTGCCCCTGGGGTGGGGGATGTAGGGTTGGCTGAGATTAATCTCATCAAGCCTTGACTTCCATTAGGAGGCTGTCACCATAATGCACACATGTTCATCCATTGCAACCCATCTATTTACATATTTCTGAGAAATCTGTTGTGAGTAGCTCTCGCACTAGGAGCCACAAAGAGGTTTGAAGTCAGTTGGGAGGGTTGAGTCAGGAACCAGTCTGGCATATCATTGCTAACGTGGCAGCTGCCCCCAGAAAGGCCAAGTAAGTGAGCATCTTAATAAAAGGCCAGATGATGCACAAGAGATAAATCTGATACAGTATATAAAACAACGTTCCTCCCAAAAATAGAAAAAACCCGTGTAACTGTTATCATGGGATACTGGTATTACTGCTTGCACAGGATAGTGATCTTCATGTCACCTCCCGAATGTACCGAAAGCCAAGTGACCAGGGGAGGAGGATCTGCGCAGAGACACACTTCTGCAGGTCAGCAGCAAGTGCAGCAGGCTGGACCACACCATCCGTATCATGAAGGTGTAGAAATGAGAGAGCGGGGGCAGGCTCTGAGCTGGTGTAAATCAGGATCGCCTGCTGCGCCTCCTGAAGCCACTTGTTTAAAACATCCAAAGAGCTGACTCTACCCCAGAAAGCAGTGTCTTCATGTCTATGGCTGCAGGCTGAAATCCCAGCCCCACTGTAGTCAAAGAGGGGGACTAATCCTTCACCCTTAACACCAGAGAGAACAATCTCCAGCTAACAGGTGAGCAGAACCCCAAAATCTCTCCTTCCAATGGTTTCCCAACCTATTTAACAAGTTACGCCCTTTAGTTCTCCATTTCCTTGAAGCATTTACCTGCAGTGTATGATCATGGAGCCTTTACTCTTTGCTGATTTCTGCCTGACCATCTGTACAAACTGGAGGATGCTTTCGGCAGCGTTGGTCGTGGGGACACCGTGATCTGGCCAGGCAGTGTAGTTAAAATGCATCACGTCTTGCACTTCATCAGCCTAATGGGAAAAGCAGAACAGCAGCATGTTCACAGGAGTTTTAACAGTGCAGTCACGCTCAGTCAGACTGAGGGGTTTTTGTCATTTTGTGGTTGGTGGGGTTTTTTTTCCCCAAACACAGCCTAAGAAAGTAGTCAGCCAAAAAAATGGCAGAGAATTTACATGCTATTTGATTAAAAAGGGGAGGAGGTATCAGGCCATCATTATCAAAAAGGCATGAACTCTTGTTTCTGGGTTTGGGGTTTGTTTTTTGCTTTTTTCCCTCCTGGTGGTTTGATTTGATTTTGCTTTTAAATCAATTGTTGCATTTTTCAAGTTTAGGCTTTCTTCCTCTTTATTCCATTCCCTCTCCTTTTCTCGTTTTGCCACAGATAAAGAACGATGCTATTGGCAAACAATCAAGACTGGACTCTTGGGAGTTTTTCTTTTCAAGTTTCAAAGAAAAAAAAATACAAAAAGAGAAGAAAAAATCATTACGGGGCAAAGAAAATATTTAGAAAAATACCCGTTATTATAAAAAAGGTTTATAATGCTAAAAACTCTAGTGGCTTTAGGTGAAATAAGATCCTCAAAACAATTCATTTGTCTTTGAGACTTAAAGGAACTCAGAACATGGGGAGGGATTGGGGGCGGGGGGGGATGTCATCACCAAGCAATGCTTTTAGTTTTGCCATTCTGGGTCAGGCTAAATAACCCTACCGCAGTAACCTCCCTCCAGTCACAGGCAACAGCAGATCTTTAGGCAAGGGATATTAAAAAAGATCAGTACAAAAGCAGCTGCCCTGAGTTTGGTAAAGGACAGTTTTCCTGAACTGCAGACTGCCGTCTCGTCATTATTTTCCATGGATGCCGACAGCCCAAGACATCGTGTTTGATGCATTTGCACTCCTAGCCCGCAGCCTGTGCGCCCTTTGTAACGCAGTGAGGCGTGGCCGAGTAGGACTAAGGTCCTGGGCCAGTGCTGACGTGCCAGTGCCCAGCTTTTTCCACCTCCCCTCCACATCTATAACCTTTCTTTCACGAGCTGGTGCCTGCAACAAGCTGGTGCAGAAAACAAAGCTGGAAGAAATGCTTGAGAATCTGAACATTGGAAATCACGTGCTGTCATGTGTGTTTTAATACTTTATTGGAATATATCGATATTGCAGAATTGCCCTTTTGAAAAATATTTTCAAATTTCTACATTGGTATTTTCAAGTTCTGAATAGCTTATAGCAAGAAGATATGCCTGAGATGATAAAGAAAAGAAGTTTACACATTTGTTGTCACTAATTATTGGCACCACAGAAACATCCAGAACTCTGGTACTACTTTTGTTTCAGTCTTGCACTTTGCTGAGAAGTTCACAGAGATGGCAATTTTAAGGGAAAGTTTTGTGATTTAGCTGTTTGCCTGTGTGGAGTGAGGGTAAGGCCATCAATCTTTCTCTTGGGCATTTTCCACTGAATGCCAGAAATGGACAAAAGTTAAAGAAAAGGCTGGACCGAACTTACTCCCGCTCTTTCAGTAGGGCCATGCAAAATGTTTCGCTTACGTAGCTAATTCGGAAATTCCTATAAACCCAGTCTGTGTGCTCCTCCTCGGACAGCATCTCCACTGTGATGTCCCCATATGCAACAGGATCTTCCGTAAAAGGCCAGTAATGATCACACTTCACCTGAAAGGGAAATAAATACATACATATTTGCATTTATATAAATATATATATATGCATGTATAAAAAAGCACAATCGAAATATATATACTGAACCTCAGTTTTAGAAATGTCTACAGCACTATTGATGCTGCAAGAAGAGGTAATATATTCTGCAATGACTTTCAGCCTGATCATTCCTATTTGAGTAACTGTGGACATAAGCTATCAGTTGGTTTTCTGAAGGGTAGAATTAGTATAGTGAAGAATGGAAATACATAGTGTCTTTGTAGATGTTACTTTTCCTAAAAAAATAGGTCTTAAAGGAACAGAACATGGGGAACAGGAATATACATTATATTCCAAATATTTCTATTATAATATCAAGGAAAATGTAAAGCATAATACTTTTATTATTATTTAAACTTAAAAGCGCAGAATCACAGGTTGGTTGAGGTTGGAAAGGACCTCTGGAGGTCATCTTGTCCACCCTGCCCTGCTCAAGCAGGGTGACCTAGAGCAGGCTTCCCAGGACCATGTCCGTATGGCTTTTGAATACCTCCAAGGATGGAGACTCCACAACCTCTGGGCAACCTGTGCCAGTGCTCAGTCACCCTCACTGTAAAAAAGTGCTTCCTGATTTCAGATGGAATTTAATGTGTTTTAATTTGTGCCCATTGCCTCTTGTCCTGTCACTGGGCACCATCTGTCACTGGGGTGCCGTGTCTCCATTCCCTCCCATCAGGTATTCATACACAGGGACAAGATCCCCTGAGCCTTCTCTTTTCCAGGCTGAAGAGTCCCAGCTCTCTCAGCCTCTCCTCATGCGAAAGATGCTCCAGTCTCTTAATCATCCTGAAACGCCTGCCGTAAGTGAATGAAGTGCCATTCCAGGTCTGGTTAGGATGCTGCCTCATGATCAGAAAACAATGCAAAGAAATTCACTCACCAGAAAATAAACATGTTTTCAGAGCAGTTTCTTTTATACTATGAGCAAGATTTTGTTACATACCCTTCTTTTCTCATTACACTGAGTGAGCATAACAATAATTTGAGATCTTTGCTGGAGAACCATCTTCCAAAAATCATTCCTAGTTTCTGGCAGTGGTCCTTGGGTTGCAATGTATTCCTGGGGTGAATTATAACCCTAAGAAACAAAGAGGCAGGTGCTATTTACCAACATGATTACTGCTTCAGAACATATATTTTTCTCTGGCATACATATTTTTTAGCTTGCTCAAGTTCAATTTGTACTTTTAAAAGTGATTTCTAATATAAAGAAACTACTTCATGATTTTTTGTATTTATTTTGAGATTACAACTTTTGTCAGCTTTTGATGCTCCCAAAGTGTAAGCAATCTAGAATGAAGGACAGAAGATGAAGCTGTTACTACACGAATCCTTTGCCCAGAGAGCAGGAAAAACAACATTAGAAAAACAAGTAATGAAAATCCTAAATTAAAGTTCCAGCTTCTTCCAGATTTCATAATTTAAGGGTTTGTTTAGTTATAGACATAAAACCAATTACAGATGCTTAGCCTGCTCATCCCAAGCAGTGCCTGTGGTGATTTTCAGTCACTGATGTAAGTGGAAGGTAGCAATAAACAGGACTAAATGCACGTCATATGGACTTTATGTCATAAGGACTTAAATTAGTAAAATATTAATTAGAATTCTGCTTAAAATAATAGAAAACATGCTGAGTCAACACCCTCAACAGATTATCACTGCTATGTTTTATTGAAGCTCAGGTGCTTTATGTCCATTTGTTCCTTCTCCTATCCCTATCAACAGGCTTTTAGTTGGAAAGACTCCTTCCCCTCGCCAAACCCAAAAGATTGTTATAAAGACTATAATAAAAGATCGACAGAATGGCTATTTTGGCATATGCTATAATCATATTTGCTGAGATTGTATCATCAAAACCGCATTTGGAAAGTTATCTGATATTCCTAGTAAGAGCAAAAGATACATCCAACACACAGCATGATCCCACGTAAATTGGGCAATTTCTGTGCCACCACAGTATACAGATTGTAAAAATATTAGTGATTTGGGAACACTTTCCATAAATTGCTTCCTCCAGACACCTCTAGAAGTCAGCTCAATCTGAGTTTTTGCACTACACAGAATTTGCTGCTTGTTTGTCTGCATGGGCTATGTCTGACCTAAGCATCAAATCTCTATTGCCACAGAGACACAGATCACCCCTAGTATCTGCGTTTGGAGGCAGGTACTCAGGGGACAAGCAATCGTCAGGAAAAGCCAAGCATTAAGATGACATGTCTGTCCCAGTTTCTATGGTCAGCATTATGCTGTAAGTAGAACTAAAGAGATGTAAACTATAAAAAGCAGAACTGAGCAATCCGAAAAGGACCGCTGCATAAAATCCTATTATCCATAATCCCATGTCATAGAGGTTTCCCGAGTTGTGAGTGATGCTTTTGAATGCTGGAACCCTTTTCTTTCTTGATTCACTGCGAGCTCAGGCACTTGCAGCTTGAGTGTTTAGGTTCATGCTCTTGACACATACAAACTAAGTACAGGCAACGTGCTCAGCGGGACGTGCACGGGCAATGCCACAGTGGCAAAGAAGTGGTTTCACCAACGCATCTGCGGGCTCCTGCCTTTTCCATGATGCTGCCTCAGCTCTCTCCTGCAGAGCCAGGGCCAGCTCTGTCTCCTGTTCACGGCAAGGGTGCAGAAATGCTCGGCTGTCTATGGTCCCCACGTGGAAGGTCTTTTTCCAAATGGATGCTGTCGCGCACTGCCACCTCCCCACGCAGAGCGACCCAGTGGATGTTGCTCTCCCTAACACAGCTTACACTGAGCCACAGCAAGGCGGGGATAACAGAGGGGCAAACCTTTGCGGCAGTGGCAGGAATAAGCCTAAATGACTTCACAAGCTCAAGCGAGAGTGGAAAGAGCTGATGAGCTTCTAACCCACCCCCAGTGTCAAACTGTTTGACTACAGCTCTGCGTGTGCTTTAATTATCCTAAAACTCAGGGTGCTAGTCCCTGGTAAACGGCTGCTCTGTGCCAGGCAGCGGGAGGCACGCTGGGAGCACCAGAGATGAGGCAGAAAGCAGAAGCTCCCTCCACGCACCGTCTGGGCTGTGTGCATTTTGTCAGTTGTGGAGTGTCTGGCTTAATCCTTTTGCCATGTGCTGTAGAAATCTGGAAAAATTTCTTTAAAGTTTCTTATGTTTTTCCTAGCTGTCTTAAAAAGCCACTGGACCACTTAACATTTCCTCCCCACTTCTCTACCAGTCCAGTCTAGGTTTCACAAAGACTCACACATAGCTCACCCAGGGCAAAATTTGCCAAAAATCTCCCCACACTGCTTTCTTCTTTTTTTTTTTTTTTTTTTTTTTTTTTGATGGCTGGTGAAAAATACAGTTCCCTGCAGGCAAAATACTGGAAGCTGAAGGAGACGCTGAGAACGTGATTGAGCTTCCAGGAGATATTGTGCTATTTGCAGGTGACACACTCTAACTGCTGTGCCGGGGACTGTTCTTTACACTGACCAAGTCTCTTTACTCACAGGAATGTAGTTGGCATTAATGTAGTCAGATCCCTCTTCTTCATTCATTGAAACTAACCGGACACGACTAAAATCATCTGTAAAAGCAAAAAAATATAATCTGGCTCTCAAACACAACACTCCTCTCCAACTAGGCAAAATTAAATTTTTATAAATTCTTATAAAAAAGAAATCTTATTAAAAAAACTATTAAAAAAAAGAGAATGCTCATATTTACCAACAGAGAGCAATGTTTGCTTCAGTAAACACTACATGGATGCACCATCATTACTGTTCTGCAAAATACACTCTCCACATGCCACCCCTTTGGGCTCCCTTAAGTTTCATTAAGATTGTAAGAAAAATATAGTAACACTACTCAGTAGTAGAAACGACCTTGTGTTGCTCACCTCCAAACTCCTGTCTTGATAAACATCCCCAGAAAGCTACGTCTCTTCAAAGCTAACAAAAAACATCTATTGCCTGGTTCTCTCTAAGGGCAGGTTTTAGAACAGGCTTTTATCAGTCAGATGTCCTGATTCTCCAATTCTCTTATTGAAACTCTTCTTTTCCTCTTATTAAAACTCCCCTTAGCGGGAGTCTGAATATATTGTACTTACATGGCAGGATATTGGTGTAGCGATTTTTACAGCGATTCATGGGAAGATCAGCAGCGAAGTGGGGTATGTCAAGCCCAATCAGTTTTAGCTCCTGGGGTAACAGAAAGAAAAACGCCAAGGTCAAACTCACAAATGCTCAAAAAATAATTCTTTGTGAAGGGATTACTTGTGGCAGGTACCAGGCTGAAAATGTTCACAAATCACTTTATAAACTGACAGCAGGATTACACTGACTCTCCTTATCGGAGGGCTCTGAGTTTGCCTCCAAGCAGCCAAGAGCAGCGGTCTGGTCTCTCCTGCTGATGCTGCCAACGCGCTGCTGCCGTCCGAGGCTGCGACTGCGGACTGCTCCTCTCCACCCGCACTTAATTAGCCAAAACAGCGTCAAACCAGGGGTTGATAAGTTATTCTGTGGTGATCACCCACCCCACTTCAAGGGCTTTCTTCAAGTCCTCAAGTGGCTTTTGATCTTCATACCGGTGAATGCTTGGAAGATCTTTCTAGTCATTACCTTCAATAGTTACATCTGATATACGATGCATCAGAGGACTTTTCGCTGCCAGAAGGGGAACAATGTCAGCCACCCAGAACGGCAGTAACACCCGACAGTCCTCCCCACCCCCCTTCCATGTTTAAATCTTTGGGAGCTAGCTCTAGGATAGGAGCTTTTTAGATTTATACTACTAAACTGACTTTAAATCCTGGGTAATTAAGAGAATGTACCTGAACTGGTCTTAGAGAGACCTCCTTGCTCTTAAAGAGATTTCTGATATTACCTTCTCTTTCCAGGGCTGCCCCTCAAATTAAAGGCATTAAATAAATAAAATAAAGGCATTAAAATCCTGAATCCAATTCAAGCTGCCAGCATGTCCTAAACTTAATGGAAGTGTGTCGGTCTGACAATTATCTTGGATTGAATGTGATGAGCCACTCAAATCAGCTTACTAAATGCAGTCTTTAACGACACCAAGGCCTGCTTTTAGATTCTGCAGAACTTGAAGTGAAGCTGACCCACCCAGCAACAGCACACATTAAACAACACATAGCACAGGAACACACCACGCAACCCTAACATCTGGAAAAAGCTGACCTAGGCACAGCAGCTAGGAGAGGACAGAGTCCCTGGCAGATTTACCTCAAATTGCAGTGAAAATTTATAATCTGAATCTTTGGCCATATCCTTGATGTAGCCATCAAAATCATCCAACTGGACAGGGCTTTAAAAGAAAAACACACAGAAATTAAGAAAAAAAATACACTTTTTTACTACATTTTATTTCTATTTTTCCCCAGAGTACTATCAAGTCATGAATACGTATTTGCAACTGTTAATGCTAGAAAGCAACAATATAGAGGAAAAAAAATCTTGCGATTCAGTGCCACCAAATGGTGGGCGTATTGCTTATTACCTGCATCCTACCGTAACAGCACCAGAGAGAGAGGCTGAGAGAGGGGTGCCGATCCCTCTGGGTGAGCTGAATGCTGCAGCTGCTGGTGCTGATGATAGTAAGCAACCTGGTTCGGGGGGGGGGGGGAGGGTTGGAGTTGTCCCACCTGAGGGAAACCACTGGTCTGAGGCCCACGCACCCTTCCTACGATTCCCTGGCCCCTGAACTGCTTTTGCAGGTGGGTATGTCCCCAAGGCACAGGTGGCAGGGCAATAAGCGGTGATCCAGCATCCCATCGCAGACCCACTCCCAGTACCACCCCACCAGCGTGCTTCTGGCACTAGGGCAGCTGCTGCTTCATTTAAGTTGCCTCTCGTGCCATGTAAAATGTTGCTTTCAGATATTTTCACATCTGGCGGAGACGCTTTTAAAACTCATCTGAGCTTTGCTCATGCAGAAAAATAGATTTCGTATTTAGGTTTTGAAGTCCACAAAAAAAATCCCTTAAAATAGCATTTTGGATGCCACTGCCGTGACTGCTTCCTCTGCTGGCTTTGAGAACTGTACACATTTGTCGTTAGAGGTCAAATTCTCCTCCCAGAGAGATGGTGGCTAAAAAAAGTGGCATATAACTATACAAAACCATGCAGAGCTTCAGCAGGTATAAATTAGCCTCGATTTAGCGACCCCCATCATTCTACACACTTTTTCGCCAGGTGAGGGTCTATCTGTTAGTACAGGCACAGCCTCTGAACATAACGGAGAAATAATTAGGCTAACGCTCTGAAGAACGAAACACAGGTAAACAGCTTCCCTCACCTAATTATCATGCTCTAATTTACAAGCTACTGAAGCATGTACACAGTAATCTTTTCATTTACTTTGAGGTATACTTACATATACCCAAAGGAACCTGTCTTATCACCATTTAATTACTCCTGTTTACCCGTTAGCATTAATGATCTAATGTTCTAGCAACAGCCGTAATGAGAGCCTCGTGTCAAGAGGGAAATATCGCTAGAAACAAATGCATCCCAGTTTTTCACCATTTGTCATTTTTAACTAAGGATAAGCTCTACTGGAATCACTAAGTTGGATAATTGATCTTTTCCCCGATGACTAATTTTCTGTCAGTAAGGAGCTGTTTTACCACAACCTATCTGTTGAGAAGAATTGCTTTTGTCCAATTATTGTTTGTTTTCTGCCTTCAGACATCTCTCTCAGGATATGTTTACCAAGAAGTTTTCTATATCTGTAACTGCAATATCACTATACCATGCACTCCATAATGCATGTTTAGTCTAAGGTGATATATTTTTTAAATTTCTTTAAGTATCAAAGAAGTTACATACTTGGTCAGCTTTCTCTTCTTTAAACCATTTTTACTCCTGTAAAAAAAAAGAAGCGTTTTTCATTCATTAAACTATTGTATAGTCTTTATTCAAAGCTAGTACTGATTTCAGAACATATGTTTTCTGGTCACTATCATACTCAGGATGAGATTGGTGATAATATCTTGGACATTTTTAAGTTATTGACACCAATGGGATGCGTTTTCCATTCTGTGGCTCTGAGAACAACCTGCTTGTGAAAGGGAAAACCTGTGCCCAATACAGGCAATGGGTCCTCTACAAACCCTGACCCAACAGCACTGTTGGCTTCAGGCGGGCTGGGGCTGAGCCCCGGGGCCGAGCCCGGCCAGGGCTGTGCTGCTGCACGGTGCCCTCCCGCTGCTCTGCTCCGGCTCTGGCGGGCTGGGAAACTGGGTGCTGACACCAGAGAGCAACTGGGAACGAGAAGCAGCTGTTGGGTAAGGGGAGAAGACCACCATTTGCAAATTCAAGGAAGGGTGAAGGAAAAAGGAAAGGGCCTGGACACTATTTCTCACCCATTTCATAACCTGCTTATGATGATCAATGAAGACAATGGCAAATATCCTACTGACTTCAGCGGGACTCAAGCTTAAACCTTAGATAATTTTAATTAACTTTTAACAGCTAGAGATAATTATGCCAGTCATGTAATATACTGTCTTCACATGATTTATAAGTGATATAATTCACCAGCGACAGTTGCGAGCAAGCTTATGAGTGTGTTAAGCAGTACAACCCATAAGACACGGACCTAAGAACTGCACTACACTAACTACCACTGTGTGGTTTTTTGGAGAGGGTGTGTGTGTTCATTTTGTTGGTGCCACAAAAAAAGTAAGCAATCAATCAGATTAAATGCACAAAGTGAGCACCCTGGAATAATTTGGCTAGAGGTCTGAAAACACTGATCCCCTCTGCTAAACCAGCCACGGAGCACAAATAAATTCTTGCTTACTTAGAAGGGATTTTAGTAGTGTCATTTTTTTTCCTGGGCATTAAACAATATCTCTTCATTCATCACATTATAATGATGCTATTTTTAATTTCATGATGATATTAAAATGATTTCTAGATAACTTGGGTCAATTCAATTAGTAAATTAAAGGTGAAGACTTTTAATTTCAAAACAATGAAAATATACAGAAAGAAATATTAAGAAGTGGAACATTTTTGGTTTTCTACCCTGCTAAGTTTAGAAGTGGAATTAAAAAAACCCAAAAATTCATTTCCAAAATTGTTTTACAAAATGTTCAGTTTTTGGAGCAGCCGCAACCTATAGTAATTTTGTTATCTTGTCAAGGTACATTTCCATTTAGATGTGGAGCTTTGCCTGCAGAGCTATTAACAAGAGCTATAGCAATACCAGCTTTACACTAATGCGGAGATTTACTTGCAAAGCTTTACTTTGCAAATATTATAAACCTCTTCAGCCTACCATGTTATCTATACAGATACTATCTGTATAGTATCCGTACATTCATGTGTACTATACACATAGCCTAGTAGTATTTATTCTACATCTTCAAAGATTTTTTCCAACAAAATCTTAAAATTAATTTCTCTAAATTATTCAACACATTTCTTTTCTATCCCCTGTGACTGTGGTAAACCTTTTAATGTCGGGCACATTGGAATTAATTTCAAAAGAAAAAAATATCTAAATGCTGTTTATGATGAGAATGCTTCTAAGAACACTCCTCCGAGGAACACTTCAAGAGGCAATATGACATCCATTTCTCAGCAACAATTTCTTGTGCTTGATAGTCTCAAGAGGCCTTTGTTTCTTAGCATCGCAATTGTTTCCTGAATGTTCATAAATGTTTTAAACCAACTTGTGTGCAAAACAAAGACATTTGAAACATTAGCTGGTGTTTCATTGTACTTCCATTTACCCTACAGATTAAAATACAAAGAGAGGGATTAATTTCATTTCATTCAACTTCAGCTCCTTTAAACTTGATCATCTAGACTAAACTAGGTAGCTTGATTGAAGAGGAAACCTCTGAACAAAGATACACATCTGGAAAGGTGAGTTAATGCATATTAATGCATATTAAACAAAAAGAGGCAAAGGGGCAAAAGAAGATGATGACTCTTTTCGCAGCAGTGCCATTGACAGTGCCCATCTTGGGCTTCTCGACCATTAGAGACTTAAAAGAGATCAGTGTGACCTCCACAATAATAAACTGCTTGCCTGATCCTCCATCACTGTGCAGCTCTGATAGTTGAGTTTACATCAGACAAGTTACAAGCCAATATAATATTAGCCTTGGAGAGATGTGGAAGACTTCCATCTGCTCTTCAGCTGAGTGTGTATGGAGAACATGCTTTTATTTTCATGGGAGAAGAAATGGACCTTTCTTTAGTTACATAAACCCACCCATTTCTGGGCCCACTGAAAATTTAGGTGGGTTTTTCTATAGACCCAATGTGACCCAAGGAAAACCAGTTTCAGAAATCCCTATGCTGAAGATGTTGATGACTGCCTGCCAGGGCTTTGCTGTCGTATGGTAACACCAGGGAAAACATTTGGTCAAAAGTAAATCTTAACTTCGGTACCACATTTTTGTAAATCACTATACCTTGGACTCAAGACCATCAGGAACTTAAGTTTCTTTTATACAAATTAAGCATTTTTAGATCATAGCTAATTGTTAGATGATAGTTAAATAGTTAAATGATTATTTGTTTAATGGTTTGTAAAACAGTTCTGGTTCTAAATAGACCCTGCGGCTTTGTTGGTTAGGTATTTTCAAAAAAAACCAATCAGTCATTTACTAAGTCTTTATAAATTATCTACAGACTAAGCTATTAAATATACACACATACACACAAAGACGCGCACACAGTGACCCGATTTCTACACTTTGGGACTGCTGGTTTGTATCGATTCTTGGTGAACTGTTGTTTCCAAAAGCAAAACTTTTACTGATGTCAGGAGAGCATAACCGCACCTTTAAAAACTAAGGTATTTGACATCACACACCAAACAGCTGGGGCACAATCAAGCAATTTTAGTAATAGAAAAGCAGCAGCAGCAGGCGGCAATGCCAGGCAATGAACGGATGAGTAATTGGGAGAGAAGAAGCCAGGACTTATAATGAAGTGGCAAAAATTGCAAAGAGTGCAATGAGGTGAATATGATGACCACCGTAAGATTAGCTTTTTAATACCAAAATGGGTAGGAGCATAAACAGACAAACTAGATGAAGCAGGGTAGCAAATACTTTGATACCCACATCCTCTCCAATCAATGTTCTAGTACAAGAAAATTATATCTTCAAAAGCTTTGACCCATTTGAAAACAAAGGTATCACACATTTTTCATGTAATAGAAATTAACATTGTTTACACATTGCATATGGAAAAACAAGTAAATCACTTACCAAGGATTAATATAAAATGCCAAAAGATAATCAGTCCAAAGGCATGAGGGTAGCAGAGTTAGGAAAGCAAATACACTTCTACGCCTGTGAGCATTAATAAATAACATACATAAAGATGAAAAAGTGAGGAGAGTTAGTAAGACAAACAGAAATCAGGAGATCAGCAAATTCTATTTTAAAAATCAGCTAAACCCATAAAGCCTTCCTCTTACTTACATCATAAGAATATTATTAGCATCCATAGAATTTGTACTCCTCAAACTGACACCCTATGCAGGATTTTCAGCTAGCCAACATAAAATTCTATATGATCAAAATAAATGTGTTTTATGGTATTGATTCAGGCCTGTTATTCTAAATCAATGTTAATTAATACACTGGCAGATTTTGAGAGTAAAATGTGTTTGAAAATTTCATCCACAGGTTTATGGTCATTACATAGATGGTGCTAAGTCTATTTTCTGATGTTTTGAGATGTTTCAGGACAGACATAGTTTGTTTTTACCATGTACAACTATGATAATTTCCCACGTTTCCTCCTGCAAGAGATCCTGTGGATGTCAGAACATCTGTATCAGAGATAAATTCAGACCGTTCCAATATCTCTTAATACCCTCTATTGAGTCATATTTCTGCAAACATCCATATAACATTTTGCAGAGTCTCATTTTTAAGTGTTTTAAATTCTCTCCTAGGTTTTCAGCAAAACATTATTTGAACTTCTTCTAACTGTGGTTTCTATGAGTAACTATTCACAGCAGGTTTCATTGTGGCTAAAGGAAATTTGAGTACAAAATCATTCTGAACTTCTGTATTTGCAACCTGTTTACCAGATTCTGCTATGCATTAATCCAGGAAACTCACTCAGGCCTGATCTACCTACTGGTGGACTGGGTTACAGGTACTTTGCAAATGCGAAAAACTCATGAAACTTAAACAAAAATTGCCCCAGTAGCAGGATTTCTTGCCAAATACACCCTCAGTGTGTTTTTTCCGCCATCAGAAAATCTGCTGTCCTAAAAGCAATACCATCTTTCTGCAACTGTTCTAAAGAGGAACCACAAAGTGAAATTCCCTTTTTCAGTACACTTGGCTCTTATGACGTCGGTAGATACTGTGTTTTCCCTGATAAGCAAGTCACATCAAATGTAATCATCTCTAATATTAATCTTCCAACCAGTGGTGGAAAACTTCTGCCCACGCAGTGAAAACTCCAAGTTATGCTTTAATGCGTTTTGCTGCTGAAGAGAAAATGGGCAGCGCAGTTTCTGCAGGGCACCTTCCCCAGGCGTTGGTAGGGATTGTGTGGGTCAGCCAGAAGTGGGAGCCCTTCCTAGTTAATCATATGCCATAGTGGTTGCAGCATCAGGGCCTTAGGGTTTCTATGGGACTGGACTAAGGATGAAATTTGGTTTTCCATAAGCAGATCTCTGGTGCCACAGAGAGGTTTTCATTAGGCTTAGATTTGATGATGTTGCTGGAATACTCCTCTTTCCTTTGGGAAACTCCAGGTGAGGTTTTGCCTCAAAACTTCCTTTTGCCTACAGAGGCAGAAGCAATTATTCAAGCCTGGGTCTTCTTTCATCATCATGAGAAATTTCCACACTTCATCAAATCACAGGCTAACGTGCTTGCAGACCTACTTATATTGTTCAGAGATTAGGAACTCCGCCATCTAAACCAATTGATTTCATTCAATATATGAAAAATAAGTAATTGCCCAAAAAATACAATATTGTTTTCCTGGAATTATATAGTCTTTCAGTCAGCTCAGGTGTACTGAACAATTTTATTTAATTAAAAGAAAGAGATGCAGATATTGCTCAAATCCTGAAAACTCTGCTGAGCTGAGGGTATGGGATGGGATATACCCATAGCTCCCTTACTAGGTTCCCTGGAATGACCCCAAGCAAAATGGGTTTCTTAATTCTTCCACCTGTCTTTAGGGCCGTATTTTCCATTTGGCTGCGTGGATGGACAATGAATCTGCTCTTGACATTAGACAACAGAGACACACAAAACAAGATATCTTTACTAACTCTCAGAGAAGTCAGGACTGTAAGATTAGGGCACACTGCCTTCAGTTACCAAAAATTTGTGGAGATATTAAGCAGGAGTATTTGTCCCAATTTATATTTTTATAACATAATTTATGTATGTATACATATATGCATATACACACATATATATACACACACACACATACATACACATATACTAAATCAAACAACCTTTACTTTCACATCCAAACCTATTAATTAATTCCCCTTCCCATAAAAAAGCCTTTTATGGTTTTAATAACATCTGTTGCTAGTTTAATCATTTGATTCAAGCTTGAATATCTAATTAACATGAGTGTTTGATCTTCTGCCTTCTTTACCATTAATACAGTCCAAGCAAGAGAAGCTGAAAGAGAGATTAGTTTGTACTGCATACAGCTGGCTGCTATTAAAGCTAAACCAAGCAAGTGACGCTTGTTTAATATCCAGTTAATTAGCAGCACAGTGAGGTATTGACAAGATTTGCTGGGCTTGTTAGTTCAGTTTGCATGCTTGTTGGCAAAAGGCTTGTTGTGGTGCAGTGTCCATCCATTTAATCCCATCCTTGCTGGCAGGCTGCGTCCTATGAGATCATGGAAGCAGTTCCCTGTGCACCAACTCCTCTTTCCAACTTCTTGGCTGTCAACAAAGCTGACCAGGGGTGTAAAACCAGGGCGCATATTTTTTTCTCCCTACATACTGGAATGCGGCTGACAGTATGCTTTTAAATATCTGTGTTTGGACTTCTTGAAAGATAAGAGGTTTTTTTCAGAGATTGCTAATAACAAAACAGTAAACCTTGAGTCAGTCATTAGCACCCATTTGATTATTAAAATAGGAATGGACATGACCACACTGGTGCCAGTCAGGTAGCTCTCAGAGCCCTTTTGCTTCTATAAAAGCTAATCCTACAGACTTTCTTTGTTCAAATACTTCTCTTCAGCTGACGGTGTCAGTGATGGCTTGGAGTCCACAGTGAGTGCCTGCAACTCCTGTAGTTGGTTTTCTAGACTAGCAAGAATATGGTTTTTTTTTCGAGTCTTTTCAACAGCACTGAGCATTAAGTTACAGTAAACATTTGAGTTGGCTTGTCCTTGTCTTGCAATGCAAGGAAAATTTAATTACTGGCACTGCATGAAGACAGTTGCTAATTGGTCATCTACAGGCAAGCTTACTTCTGGATGTAAATGTATCTCTATGGAAGTGCTAATGGATTTATAGATCAAGTTGCTACACTTGTGTTATTTTAGGAAATATGTCTGTAAGAGAAAGGAAGAAAAACATCCTCCCAAAACACATCTATGCAACTTGGTTGACATGTATATACATCATTCCCTACTAAAAATAGCAGGTGACAGAATACATAGTCTTGAGTCATCATTCAAGAAATAAAATACTAAAATAACAGTTATAGTAGTTTTATCTTATAAAAAGATGACATAAAAAATAAGCACTTAAGATTAAAGATTATATTTGCCAACAAGCAGAGATGGGAAAAACATAATTAAAAGCTTTTCTTCAAACACTCACCAATTATAGGGAAGCTTTCCATCTCTCTCTAAAGATGCAAAATTGACAAAGGTTCCAGCCCCACACTCCCTGTTTCAGGAAGACCATTGGGTACAAAGTTACCATTTTTGGATTCACAACACTTGCAATGACGTTGATTTAACAGAGAACTCTCGGAGTTGCGAAGAAGTGCTGAAGACTCACATCTGTGACTAGGTCTGTGATAATCTGTGATAAACATAACTGAAGTCCCTTAACATAGTCGTCAAAACCCAATAAAGGTTCAACACCACCTGAGAACAGGTTTCCTAATGATGCTTAAAAAGAGTGAAACAAGGGAGAAGTTGCTAATAAATATCGCAAATAGGCCTCGTCTTCTGTCCAGATTTGGGCTTTCTATAGTCTGGCACTAGCACTAGATGCTGGCCTCCATACACATGCTAAATATTTGTCTTTCTATACTAAATATTCATTGTCCCAACTCTAAGGAGAAGATATATAATTGTCTCCATTTGACAGGATCATGGTAATTTTGAGTTCACAAAATAATTGTGGAAAAGGCCTGAATTTCCTGAATAACATTCCAGTGAATTTATCACAAGTCCATTATAAACTGACTTGACTATTTTCGATTCCTTGATTTAAACAAACAATTGCTTGCAGCTTCTTACTGGATTTACTTTTTTAATTTCCTTCTGGGGTTTTTATCTTCTGTGGCTAGAAGCAGTGATGAAGAGAAAAAGGAAAAGCTTTGGGCTGCCTGCACAGTAATTAAATAGGAAAGAGAATTAATTTAGCTGGCATTTTTCACAGAGCCAGTTACATGTAAAAGGACAAACCACACAATGTTCACTGAAAGAGATAGCCTGCAAAATATGTGTGATGGGGTCATCTGTTGCACAGAATACACAGCGAAGACATGACACATAAAATGCAGTGTCTGCTAGGTAGCCAAGTGCAAGATTCTTCACATACGTTCTTTTACATGAAATCATTTCCTTTCTTGACACAGGACAGTAAATTAATATAAAACATATTACATAGATTATAAAAGGATGAAGACTCCAGGCCACTTCCAAAACCAACAGGTGAGCCACATATCGAGGGTTTGGAAAAACTTCCACAGTTCACTCAGGCCATAGCATAACCTACATTAAAGTGAACTGTTACGGGTAAGAGCTCAAGGAAAAGGAAATTGAATTTCAATATTCAGGAACAAATGATTGGTGCAGATAGCTGAAGGAACCGCAGGTTCTGTAAAAAAAAGATTTACTCCTACAAGATAATTCTTCCCTTCATCTGTATGACACAACAAATTGGGTTCATTAATGTTATAGGACCTGAGATCCCTTCTGGATTTGTGGGTCTCAGTGTATATTTGGCTGCATCCTGACTGCATAGAAAGACAAGATCCAGGTGAGCCCATATGCTCTTTCCCATGCTGCAGTTCCCATAGGAAGGAAGCCCGTATGAATGCAGAATTTGGACAACTGGAAGACCGGGATTTGGGGGCAGACTGGGAAATGCTCTAGAGAGAGACTCTCAGGGCCCTGGGCACATCCTCCCTCATCCTAGGGGTTTGGCTGCCACGGCTCAGGCCTTACGTGGCCTCTGAAATGCAGCATCCTGGACCTGATGAAAAACCATCTTATCTGTTGATATGGAAAATCTCCTGTTCCAAACCATATAAAAGATTTGCAAAGCATCTTGATGCCCTGCTTATGCCCAGTTGTCTCAGACCCTAATTATCCTTTAGGTTCCTGACACAACACTTTTGTAAAAAGTGATTGCACTTCTTATAGACCCAATCTTGCAAAGCTCAAAATGAGACAAAGGTTGAGGCTTATAACTCAGGTCAGGGATGAAAGTAGATAGAGGGAGAAGACATGCTACTCCTAAACAGCAGCAAGACAACTATTTTGAAGGTATCCTGTTCACAAGCATCTTGAGCAGCACCCGTGCACACAAGCATCCTCATTTGCAACTATTGTCATAATGTGTTTGCTGTTGTCTGAAATTTTTGGAATTAGCATAAATCTGGACTTACCTGGCCATTTGTAGATGTTTTCTCCTGAGTACAACAAGAGTCACCAGCAGCAGCCCAATCAGAAGGATACTTAGGATGGCTAACACTGAGATTACCACTACGTTGGGATTCATCTCGGTGACTGTACATACAAAGAAGGACTCTTGGTTATTCAATTCAGAAGCGCTGGCAGTTTGGTTTTTTTTTTCCCTGAATGTTGATAGTGTTATTTTTCTGAACTGATCTCATTCAGCCTGGAGTGTTACAGAGAGAAAAATCTACCGCTAGGGATAAAGGGAGGTTTTGACTAGTTATTGCTCATAAAATTTCTGTGGGGAAATGACTTCACTCTGGCATTTTGTTAAACTTTGGCATGTTCTGATTTTCTTTTCCTTTTTAACTGACATTCATAACACAAGAGAAAAAGGTGAAGGAAATATAAAATACAGATATTCATCATCATCTAAGTCTCCAAAGCACATTTCAACTCTGAAGTTGTTCTTCAACAATAATCAATACCTTTCCTAACCCAAAAGCAAAATAACAGGCTGAGGCTCTGCAATATACTGGGATGAAATTGATTGAATTACTTTGGCAAATAAATTTTAACAAAATATTCTTTTTAAATAAGAGCTGGAATCAACATTTAATAACAAAACCTTGATTTATTTTTGTTGCATATTACATGCTTATCGACTGTACTACTATGAGAGCAGATATCTTGTTCTGCTCATTATATGAGAAACCCTCTCTGCTTGACTTGCTGAGAATAACTTTACATCCAGAGTTGTCTAGAGAAGCATTTTTTAGTTTAAAAATCATAGAGATTTTTAAGTTAAGTATCAGACACTGAACTCCAGCATGGAGTGGTGTATGATGTATAGGACCAGTGACTAAAGCTACACAACTCCCTAACTAAGCAGAGGTGGCACTGATCATTCTGAAAGGGAGATTTTAAAGAAAAGTCCGGTGCTCTGGGCAGTTCAACACTGACATTTTTTCTTCAGAGCCGTACAGAGTCAGGCTTCATGACGTGCCCAGGAAGCCCCCATCAGGAGCTATCCCTTCGGGGTGTGACTGCTAAAGATCCTGCAGTGGCCCTTCTCCTCCTCTCTCACCCTATCTCCACTTCTTCACTGAAAGCAGAAAGTGATTGTTTCCCTTAGCAGCTTATAAATGTGATTTTCCTCTTGTTTGGGCTTGGCTGAGAAGACATTTTTCTCCATAAATGTCATCAGGCAGTACCCTGATGTTCAGTCTTGACACCACAAACTAGGTCCCTGATTTCTAAAACCCAGTAGAGAACTGAGCCTCTAGTTTATATTTTTCCAAGTCAACTCTCCCAGTGGGGATTTTTCTAAGAACTTTTTAAAGCTGCTTCCCCATCCCATCCACATCTGGCATCCTTTCCATGATACAAACAACCCCTGGGGCCAGCATTACAGAGAGCAGCTTTAGAAAGCAAGGAGAAACAGATGTTGTAGCTGGAGGAGGAAGAAGAAAGCAGGGAAGTGCTGCTTACCCATGGTGGAAACCGCAATGAAAGTGGGGATGCTGGGGCTATTGTGGCTGAAGGTGGTCACACTGCAGTTGTAGGAAGTGGCAGGGGTCAGGCTAGAAATGGTCACTACGTGTGAAGAGACAGTGACAGGTTCCTGCAGACATGGGGAAAAATACACAAAAGTTTGTCTCTCCTGTAAACGCAAGAGCACAAATGGGTGCTCCCCTCTCCACCCCTACGTTTGACCAGGTAAAGTCGGATCTAGCGAAAGCAACCAGCACTTCAAAACTCAGGGAAGGTAACCAAGGCCTGCCCTTGAAAATAGGCAGGTAGTCTGGCAGAAGAGGGGAGAGGAACAGGGGTGAAAACTGCAGCAGGAACAGCCCAGAGCACCCCAGGGAGCCCCAGGGCCCCTTGGGCAGGGCAGAGGGTGCCTTGCAGGGGGTTGGTCAGGCACATGCATGGTGGGGGAAGGTGCTACGACCCCCAGGACATCCCCAGAGGTGGGCAGAGCTCATGAGCTCTGGTTACTAAGCCATATAGGCAGGAGGAAAATAAAGTTATTTTTATTGAAAGTGTGGCCAAGGTAGTCACAGTCTCTGCACCCTCGTATGAATATGTGTCATCTCTACCCCTGAGGCAGTTCCTCTGGACGTGAAGAATTATGAGCCTTTCACATGGCCAAGGTGAAAAACAAAGCTAGAGCAAAGCTTTTGGGTAATAACTGTGATCAGGTACCTCACACCTCAGTTTTTCTTAGTAGTAGAAACTCTTTACATAACATTTTAATACAATGTTTTAATTACTATGTCCCTGGTAAACAATATTGTGTTTCATAAATGTTGATATGGCAAAAGAAAACAAATACAACGTATGCATTGACTTAAAGATATAGGTCCTCAGAAGGTTTTCTGTACTCTCCAACAAAACCAAGGGTGGGTTGCAGATGCGAAAATAGGGACACTGAGCCAGTGGTTTAGAAAGGGAACAAGAAGTTTTATGAATGAACTCGCTCCGGATGGGATGTGCAAGATGCTGTATAACAAGTCCCAAGCACTGGATTTTTGCAGTGGCCTATTGTCATTCATGGGCTCCTTCTAGACTAGCAAGGGTTCCTGTTGCAGTGCAATTCTGAGGTATGTCACACAGATGAAATCAGATGTACATGAGTGTAAGGGAGGGGACTTTTATTCCCTGAGCTGAAAGGAGGGGCCACAGTTTGGCAATTGAACTTGGTTGGATGTTTTCCATTTTCCCCTCTGGGAAATTTAAATCAGTCAAGCAAAACCCAAGATGTTCAAATCTGGAAAGCTGTTGCTTTTCATTTTGCTGATTTAAAAATGGAGGAAAGGGACAAAAATGTTCATGTAATTAGCACGGAAAATCACAAGTAAAGAATTTTCACCAGTCTAATGGGAAAGCATCCCTTTTTACAGTTCAAAAAGGAGCCATTCTCCTTTTTTCATAGAGACAGAAAAGAGAGTGATGAATCTAATGAGAGGTGAGCTGACAACCTCTGTGCATTTCCAGTGCCAGATGTTCATATAAACAAAAAAGACACCCCCTGAAGCTCCTGCCAAATGGAGCAGTCTTTTCCTGATGTTCTTAAAACAGATCTGCTCTGCACTAAAGCTGCAAATCCTGTGGTACCTTCCTTGCCTGATTACACCATTATTTTGAATCTCTGCTAAGTGGATAATGTTTTCACAATCTTTAGCTACTCACTGTGAAAAAGCAGGAATCTAGATGTGGAACCCAAACTATCCAAAAGATTAAAGTGCATTTAAACATTTGGTTTTTTTCCTTTAGTCAGTGCCCTTCTCAATTTAAAAAGAATATTAAATAATTCAAACTAGTCTTCCATAGGATTAAAGAGTGTATATGTCTCTTTTGGGATAATCAGTGGTCTGAGTGGGTTATTTTTTATTTTTTTCTGAATGATTCCCCATTATGTGTGACAGTCCACATGAAAGAATGATGTTTCATGGCATGTAATCACAGTGATTCACTATACCATCAGCTAAATCACAAAGTAAGCCTCATATGTTGCACAGCATTGAATGTCAAGGAATTAAAACTGCTACTGCTCTATTCTTCACTGAACGTTACCAGTCTAAACACTCAGATATTCAGGTGGCCTCTGAGCACAGGCACCTAACTGGACAGAGAGAAAAGGAGGTTCATTTGTGAGACTGAGAAGGTGGGTCTTGTAGGAAATACCCTAAGAGACAAAATGCCTGAGAAGCAGCTACATTTGCAGCATAAAGGTACTCTTTGAATAAGCAGTTCTCAAAATCAGAAATAAAGCAAGCCAGAAATAATTAAATGCTGTATAAAAGATCTCATGGCATCTAAATATGTCTTATCAAGCTACCGGACCATTTTTCCCTTCCTCTCCATTGACATTCCCTTAGTTTTGTGGCCTTTTAGGTTTTGCATGGTATATTGGAGCGATTTTCATGACTAGCCGAAGACTGACACCCTGTTGGATGCACTTAGCTTCTGTCCAACCAGTTACAATTTCACCAATAAGACAGAAGCCAATTTGAATATTGCAAAATAATGAAATATTTTAGTATTTGAAATGCTTTAGTAGTTTAGCTTTTAAAGGTTTAATTCTGAACCACCTTACCACATTGGTTTAACGATATTACCTGTGTCCTGAGCATAAAATGTCATTGGGCTTTATACACACAAATGCTAATCAGCAGACAACAAACCAGAAAGATGTAAGGCCCAGTCTCAGTTTCAGAGATGAAGAGCAGAAACCAAAGAAGAGACACTTACATACCTGGACTTTTGTTTCCTGACCAGATCCAGCCTGCTGGCAGTAGACTTCAAAGAAATCAGCCACTCCTTCTTCCACCCACAGCAGAGTCACGGAGGTCTGAGTCTTGTTGACAGCAAACAGTGATTTTGGAGGGGCTGGTTCTGGTTAAGAGAAAAATCTCCTTTTATTAAGCTTATCGTTAAGTTTCCAGACCACTGAGAAGAGGAAGCCTCGAACTAAAACGAAAGCAATGCCTGATGCCCTTCTATCTTTCATTTCCTTCAGATAAAGCCTGCCAATGTAAAGCCCTGCCTCTCATGATGATAAACTACCACTGTAAAATGGGAAGATGATGAAGTGTCTTGGTTTTTCTTCTCTATTTAAACTGTTCTCTATTTGGACAGTTGGATAATTACTTCACTTCCCTTTTCAGCAGAGCCCTTGTTTGAGGATGATCAGCGTGTTTTATTAATAGAATGATGTTAACAGAAGCTCTTTCGGGAGAAGATGGCTGTCCACCTGTTAAGCCACACTTCTGGCCTGAGAAAGCTTTGCTTCACAAGGCCTTCCCCAGGAGATGATAAAGAAGCAGCTTCCTACAAGCGAAGGCCGTCTAGGTTCATTTAATCATAGCAGAGGAAATATTTAGTCAATTAGCAGTTTAAAAAAAACTCTTGTAGGCTGTTTTTTTTTTCTAGGCTAACATGTAAGGGCCATTGGGTCTGCACTCATTTTAGTTAGCTGCAGGAGTTTTCTCTCCTCACCAAAGGCAGAGGTCCAGATTTTGGGGGTCTTCTGCCAAGTAACTTGCGATAGGACAAGAGGAAATGGCCTCAAGTTGCGCCAAGGGAGGTTTAGATTGGACATTAGGAGAAATTTCTTTACTGAAAGAGTGGTCAGGCCTTGGAACAGGCTGCCCAGGGAAGTGGTGGAGTCACCATCCCTGGAAGTATTTAAAAGACGTGTAGATGAGGCCCTTAGGGACATGGTTTAGTGGGCATGGTGTGTTGGGTTGACGGTTGGACACGATGAACTTAGAGGTCTTTTCCAACCTGTATGATTCTATGATTCTATTGCTTTGTTTTTCATGGCTATTGTGCTGGATGAACTGGCAATGGGCAAACATATACAAGGGACTGAGGTTCCTACGTGGAGAGGAGCAGACCCTGTGACAGGAGGACTATTGCGGGTCTCCTGGGAGAGATGGCATCAGAGATACTGTGAAACACAGACAAGGGTCTGCACCCAGCGCCCCCGGTCCCGTGTGGGGTGGCCTCGGCTGTCCCCTCCGGGGCCACCTCCCCACCCGCGGACCCGCGTGGCTGGGCATGCAGCGGCCCGCAGGAGACCACGCTGACCTCCAGTGGAGGCCACCCCTCACTGCAACCCCACCTGAACGAACCTGGAGTACGGAAAGCACAGGAGAACAGGAGGCGAAACCCTGAGGAGCAGGGAGAGCAGCAAAAAGCCTAGGCAATGGTGTTAAGACAAGATGTGCTTTTTTTCCCAAGATTATTTAAAAACCAAGGCTTGATCCTGATTTTCAACCTGAAGACCTCACACAACTGGCAATCCCTAGCTTTCAATGCCTCGGGCATCCTGGGCCCCTTTGGTTTGCCTTCAGAGAGTGCAAAGTTTGGGTTATACATTTCCAAGCTGTTCTCCAGAGTTTTCACATTTCCTAACCTATGGATGTTTAATAAGAGTGGTCATTCTCAAACAATGACCTGATTCCAGGATCCTGACACACTACATACACTGTGCTACGTACGACAACATTTTGCTCTTATTTTTTCCCTTCACAAATAATTTGTTATTCTCATTCTGTGAGATGCTGTCACGGGAGCCTGGGCGTGATGTGTAAGATTCACCCCAAAAAAACTTGGCACAAAGGACTTGCTCAAGTTGTTATAGACATTTTGGAGACATATCTGATCCTCAGACAATCAGATCAGTGTTCTAGGGTCGGAGGCTGCCAAGATTATATTGGCATTAGGGAGAGCATTGAGGAAAGCAGGGTAGGGACTGAGGCATATTCACGTGGCTTCTTCTGTGTCACGGGGATTGTGGTGCACATGTTGTCCCAGAACTACATAGGGAAGCGTCCCTCTCCCTTAATTACACCCATATATCTGCTCTTGGATTCAGAAACACATTCCATCCTTCGCTCCAGGTAAAAAATGGCCTCAATTAAAACATGAGTTTTGCATTTGGGCATCATCCCAAGCAAATCCTCCTTTTGCCTCCAGCAAATGGCTTGATTTTTCTGCAAGTGGAAAGTTGCCAGGATGAAGCAAACATCATGGAGGGAAGAACATTTGGCAGGAATGCTTAAGTGACTGCCAAGTGCTGAGTCGTCTATCACTTACAGTCAGTTCCCACTACTGCTAATTACAACTCCCATACAACACTCTCTGTTCTCTTCAGAAACAGAGAGAAGGAAAACCTCTGGTAAAATATCCTTACTATTGTCTATTCAAAGAGCAAACAGCATAAAGAAAAAACAAAAACAAAAACCCAAACCAACAAAAAACCCACACCCAGAAGTCTACAAGTGATTTATCAAAACGGAATTCATTCCACCTTCTCTTTGTTGTCAATGGAAGAGCAAGAGCAAAATAACAATACCGGTGCAATAAGAGCCTGCCTGTCCATAAGCAAAGAACAAGAAGATACAAGTAGGCTGCAGGGTGTACAACATGAATAATACATGGCACTTGTGGACCTGTCTGAAAGATAAAGCTAGTTGATATTTTGAAAAACTCCACTGAAATATTTGGACAATTGTAGTGGGGAGATATACTCACCCTCACACATCCACCCACTCAATCCTGAGAACGAAGAGTTACACGCATGTAACTCCGTGCACAGCCACAGGGCATGGGGAAAACAGTGGACAGGACTTGCATAGGGAAGAGGAAAATCCATGGAATTTGTCTACATCTTTCAAATATTCCCTTTGGTGAAAAGACCTGGTAGAACTTCAGATTCTTATGGCTGTACTGCTTGCCCCAGAACTGTTAAGAGATTTGAGTAAGAGCTATTGAGAAAGACAAATAGACAATGATTGCTTCAAGACCTCTAATTCAATTAGAAGTTATGGAGTCCTTTAAATTCACTTCTTTCACTGTCACTCGGGAAAGTTTTATTACGCGTGTAGAGAAGATAATCCAGTTTGAAATTACTAACTCTTCTTTACCGACCTTCACAGTGGAGTTAATGCCTGTAAAAGCAGTTAGGCACGCTTGAAAATTTCACAGTTTTAGGTACCTAGGGCTCAACAATTCTATGTGCGTGCAAAAGCGCAGTAAAATCTCTTAAGGTATAATGGCGTAGTGTCCAGTCTTCCTCACAGGTAAAGGAAGATGTTAGGCAGAAAGTTATATTTTAAAGTCCTACCTAAAGGATGAAGTTCTTAAGTCTTTTTTTGTTTCTTTGAGTAGATTACACATATTTCTCTTATAATGATGCTGGGATCCACAGCCATGAATCTGATTGGTTTTTATACAGTACTGTCATTGATTTGTATTTAAGGGTACATTTTTGGTATTGGAAGACTATGGAGATGTCCAGGGAGAAAGGAGAGAGGAAACCAGACCAGGTGGCAGAGTGCAGACCCAGAAATTGGCTTGTCAAAACCAAGGAAGGTTCTGCTTTGTATTGAAAAGTTCAGCTGTGAAGCCTGAGTTGCTGTTCCCAAACCTGCCTGTGTTCGAGACCTCAGGGAAGCAAATACGAAGCAGAGTTGTTCTCCCAGTGAAGCGTTAAGCGATTTCCACTCTCCTACTTCCACATACAGTCAGATTCTGCCACTCTTGCTCCTCTTGAGTAACACTATTCTAGGAGAGTAGCTTCACATAGGGGAATGAGACAATCTTCAGAGCAAGGTAAGGTGAAAACTACAGCTTTGCAGAAGAAATGCGGTCACAGGTACAGGTCACAGGTACAGGTACGAGGAAGATGCTGAATCTGCTGACACAGTTACTTTTACAGTCAAATGAGAGAAGGACTGAGTTTATAATTTACAAACAAGCATTTCTTACCCAATTTCACAAGCTGGGGCAGGGAAGTGTTGCTGCCTCTTTCAGTACAAGCAGTCACTGAAAGATTGTAAATGTCCCCTGGAGGCAAGCTCAACACTGCAGTCATCACATTGCGTGTTACCTACAATAATTACAGACACCAACTGTTAAATATGACCTAAAACAGATATCCTTCTTGTAAAATTAATCTGGTCACTTGATATACTACAATCATCACAGCAGATGTCTTCTGCATACTCTAGACTTGTTACATGAACCAGTTCCCACTGACACCAACTGTGGAAAGCCGTAATGCTCGGCAGAATATCACAATGCAGAGAGAAGACAATCTTAGGCCGTATTTTCTGTATGACCAGTGAAAATCTAAGCAAGAAGGAAAATCTCCCTCACACCCATGAGAGTACTCTCACATCTAGATTTTTCCAGTTGTGCAAAATGCTAACCGAACTATGTATTTGAGTCTATTGCAATGTTAGAGGAATTTAAATCAGATCAGATATCTCTAAGAATAGTACACAGGACACATATAGGCAAGCCTTTATCTATCCTAAGAACCTGCAAACTAAATCCAGCTGGGCAAGACTAACACCTACCTGGAGACCTGTTGGCTTGACAATAGACCTCAGGGTGTCTGACTTGCAGTCATCTGCAAGTTTGAAACCAGATATGATCCAAAACTGAGCTGAGCTTCAAAAGATTGTGAATAACTTCTTCCCGTTATTTTAGGGATGAGTAAGCTCCCCATTTCTCCAGGGTCATGGAGAAGGACACAGAACTCAGATACCGCAACACACTGTTTTCAGAGCATCTACAAAGAGCATATTCAGGAATCTCATACTGGTTTTCATAGTCACTTAATTTTCGGACTGAAGTTTTCATTTCCAAGAGGGATAGACCGTTCTGAACAAAGACTAACAGGACTATGCACATTATTTTCATCACTTCTCTAAAAACTGACCAACTTCTACAGAGTCTTGGGGAGTAAACAAATAGTAGGAAGAAAAAGTCATCATTGCCTGATAGTGTTACCTATTTATTTTAATAATGCCACAAGAAAAACAACCATAATAACAATCTTAATAAATCAGATAAAGAGATTACAATATAGTATGATTTTTAAAGGAAACCATTTCTGAAAGTGACTAACAGAGCTTAGGTACAACCTTAGCACAGGTACACCCTGAGGCCTGCAAGCCTGTACCCATATTTACGAATATGAGCAGGACCATAGAAGTTATCTATAAAGAGGTTGTTGCAGGAATTTCCTAAAGAATACTTTATGGGTTCCCTTGTCCTAAAAATAATATAAAGACAAACATTTCTAAAGACATTCCTAAAGTTTTGAAGTTTTATTTGCAGATATACTCTGTTGTAGACACCTTCTAGTCTTAATCTTTTGTTTAATCTAAAATTACATATTCAATATTCATTTTAATTTAATTTCATATTCAATGTTTATTTTATATTTATTTAATCTAAAATTTTCATATTCAATGAAGTGGAATGGCACAGGAATCAGATTTTTCCTGGAAGAATAATAACCTTACAGAGAACACGATTTTGGAAGGAAGAGAGGAATATCACAGCACAATTTTTTTAGAATTCAATTGTTAGAATATTTTATTTGTAGGAAAAAAATTAAAATGTGGAGTTTTCTTCCTCATTTGAAAAAAAGATCCAAATATTGAAAGTTCCTGCTATTCAGAAATGTTATGTTTTTGAACAGTTGTACTAATCACGTAATTAGATTCATGCTGCAACAAGCTCCAGATGGGTGCACTCTTGCAGCCACTAGGAATCCAATGAAAGCTAGGGTGCTCCATAAAAACCCAAATGAAAATTGCTGATGAATTTGCACTTACGCTGAAAATCCACTTCCAATTCAGCATCGGCTGAGTCTTCAGCTGTAGAAGGGAAACCTTTCCCTCAAAAAGGACCAGACACTTTCTCCCTATCAGTGATTAAAAGATCAATAGTGGTGTAGAAGACCACAGGCTGTATGAAGCTACATTGCTGGCTGTTTACATTCCCGCACCACTATTTCAAACACCTCTCACTGTATGTCCAGGGGCTTCTCTTTTGCTTCAGGTTAAACATGCGTCTCAGTACCCTGCAGCAGCATGACTTTAACCCACAATTGGAAACACCAGATTTCTCTTTCTAAGTGATTTTTAAATATGCGCAAAGAGTTCAAGAGAATGTGCCAAGAACACATCTTAACATCTGGCAAGATTTCTAAGAAGTGCACACATTCTGGGTGAAATCCTCATCCCATCAGTTAGTGGAACTTGTATCCAAACAGAAAATAAAAAACACATAATTTATAAGGCTGTCTGTTTGATAAAGTCAGCAAATGGGAAGTGATTGTACCTGGCCTGAATGAACTACCAGTAGTGTAGTCTGGTTATTATTAAATAGAAATTGAAAAGACCATATCTGTTCACTAAAAAATACCCTTTATGTTTTACTGTCTGCAGCTCATAAATTTATAAGCTATTTTTAAATTTTCGCCTAAATTGTCAACACTTGGATCGCCATAGAATCATTTTGTCCACCGGCTGTTTTGAGAGCTTCAGTCTTTGGAAATGCATGCTAACACTGTGAAATAACTTTAACTGATCAGGATTCTATCAATCTTAATCAACTTGCTTAAACTTTGTGATACAAAGTTATCAACTCAGCAAAAAAAATAAAGAGAGATGAGCGACACCTTTCCCACTCATACTTACACTCTTCCTGATTTTTTTCTTTCCTTCTGCAATGACCATCCAATGTAGCATCCTGGAATGAGAAAGGTCAGCACCATCTCCTCCATAGGTCCACGTGACGTACAAAAGGTGGTTGTAATATTCTATGGAGGTAATCTCGGGTGCCACTGGTGCTGAAGGAAGAAGGCAAATGTATTACAGAGTCTAACACAGTTGATTACCAAGTCTAATAATAAACTTCTGCCAAAGGATACTGTTGGGAAGAGAGTATCACAAAGATAGCCGGAAAATATTAGTAAAAGCATCTGCACTTGAGGGCTAGCTGAAAGAAACGAAAACTGGCTTTAATCTGGGAGATATTTGGAACAAAAATACATTTCTGTTTGCAAACTTTCAGTTAAAAAAAAAAATCATGAAGCTACTGGCTGATACAAACCATATTTTGAGTCAACATTTATAAATGGAATTCAAAGACAAGTTAAAAACCTCAGATATTGCTTCACTCTGTTATAGCACTGAAAAGAAATGACAATCAGTGAGAAATAAAGAAGAATTGTCACACTGAATAATTTGGATAGTTTTTCCACAGGAAAAAAAAATCTTCTCTTCACTAGGCTTGCATCTTCCTAGGAGGAAAAGCTCCAAACCTGCAGTTTTCCAAAGAACATCTTTTTGCATGAAAAGTTATTTGTTCCCAGGGTGAAAGTCCCACCACCACAGAAGGCAGCTGTCAGCTGACAGCCATCTAAGCACCAAGTGTCTGGTCTATAGGCATATGGTAGCTACATTATTAGGTGTTAGGTGAAGCAGCTGTTGTCCCTCCTCTTCCCAGCTCCTGCCCGGCACTATCCCCTGCGCTGCACAGCTCAGACTGCCCCGCCGCAGCCCCGTCAGCCCGTTCGATGGCTTGTCTTGCGCTGGGGTTGCCAGCAAAGCCTTGGCTCCTTGTGCAGTCCAAGAAGAAAGATAGCAACCTCCAGAGCAACTTCTCTCCTCCTAAAATAGGTACTTAAGATGAGTAAGAGAATTAGCTCCTGGAGGTGCCTCTCTATTTATTGCAGAGGGAGTATAGCTGATCAGCTCACCTTGATTGCCTGATTTGTAGGTGCAGGTCCCCAGTTAGGATTTAAGTTAAAACTTGGTGGAGACCCAAAAGTGAAAGTCAACGACTAGTAAAGATCATAACCCCCTCTCAAAGTGATAACAATGAGATAATCTGGATAAAATAGGGAAGTGTATGAATCTGTGTGCTTGGCAGATTCTAAAGGAGCGCCATAGGGAAAACGATACGGACTGATTGATGTTCCTCTGGACAAGCCCCGTTGAGTCCAGTGTGTTCGTGCAAGGGCAGCTGCTGCCCGGCGAGAGGACCCTTCCCACTGCCAGAGCCCTGGGTGCCAGCACAGCTGCGGGTCCCTGCAGCCGAGATGAAACGCAGGGTGGACCCGGAGCTCGGGTCTGTTTGAAGGGGCCACAAGATGTCACTGCTGCTTTCACGAAGGCTTCTATGACTTTTGCATCGAGACACTTGTTAGAGAACAGATTTACTGAAGTAATCGCTGAGGAAGGCAGCAAATATAATGCACAGACAATTTAGAGCCATTTAGAAACGTTTAGTAAGACTATTCTCTCAAATTAATCTTGAAAATGTCCTTTTATGCTGTTGAGAGCAAGCAACCTTATTTAGTATAAAATCTTTAAAGTAATGCTTCTTTTAATTTCTGTAGTTCCCAGTCCGTCCCTACACAAGGGTTGTGTATTCCTTACAATTTAAGGTCACAACTGGCATGAATCTTATACACTAATAATAATTTCCTCCTATACCTAAATATTGATGACATGCTTTCCCTCTTAATGTGCACACAGCTGTTTCCTTTAGGTATCTGGCAACAAACATCCACGATATGTGAAACGAGACTAAGGGCCAGGGCTTGCACGATCGACTCCCCCAGCACCACGTTCCACCGGGAGCTGAGTGGCCCAGAAAGGCTGTAGGAAGTGACATCCCGCTGCTGACCTGGCCCGAAGTGAGAGCTGAAAGCATCCCTGGGACCAATAGACAGCAGCTTTACAACAAGGACAGACGTGGTGGTAGTCACCAACACCAACAGTCTGTCTTTCTTACCCTTTTTGCTTCTCCAAAGCTGAAAGCATTCTCATTGTAAAAGAAAATGGTGGTGGTCTAAAGTGCCCTTGCTTATGATTGCTTTAAATCCAGCTGTTTACAGCAGGTGGCATTAAAAACTCATTAGTCACCACAGCAACACTGGCAGCACCACAATCTCTCCCTGCGTTAAAACAACAGCGTGCAACTCTTGCTGCAGGAGCCCCAGAGAACAAATGCTGTTTCTGATAAGTCTCTGGGATCCCCCATTCTCTTGGGGACATCTGACCAGTTGTCATGGGAGAGATCTATATATCATCTGGTCTCTTCTAATACCCTTTCCTTCCAGGTACTGCAGTTCAGTAAAGCCCCAGCCTAGCTATAGAATCCACAGGAGCCGTGGGATCCTGCATTAGGGAAATGGTTTGTCTGCCCTGAGCTTGCTGCAAGGTGTGCTCCCAAACTGCCGGATGATCCTTCTGCTTTGTTTTAAAAAAATCAAGCTTATCTTCCAGGTGCAGAGGTTAGCTTTCTAGTTTTACACAGAAGAAACTGATAGATGGTGTACTGTCAAGAAGACTACAAAACCTTCTATTTAGCATTTTAAAATTTAAGGGTTTTTTTTTATTTGTTTGGTTGGTTTTTGGTTTTTGCTTTAACTCCTGACAACCTGTGCAGAGGAGGTAGCGTTGTTCAGAATTATGCACAAAGGGACCGAGTGCTCCGTAAAACCATCTGTTCCTCCTCTGGAAAGAAAGAGGCTGAGGGTGATAAAGAACTCTGCAGTCCCCTGGTAACCTGAAAGAGTGAAAAGGCAGCACCTACTGGGGACAAACATTTTAAACCTGCAAACATGAAAAATTGGCATGCCACTTTCTCGCAAGTTAGCCTGACAGCAGTCCCTGGACAAAGCTGAAGAGATTTCAAGTAATAAGGCAATCAGAGGACAGGAGTGTAATTAATGCTCACACTCAATGGTGACCATCTATTGATAAGCACTTGTAATTTGATCAAATCAAATTTCTTTGTTAGGACTCTTCCCTTAAAATGCTGTGATCTGGCCCACTGCTATTCAATGTTTTCATCAATACTCTGAAAGTAAAAGCACCACTGACAAGCCATGGCAACGGGCAGAGGAGTAGAGGATTTGGACAGGGCTGTGCTTTGAATTATTGGCCCCTACGCTGGGCCTGTTCAAACAAAATGTATTTCAAAGTGCCAGGTGCAAAGTTGAGTCTTTAGGAAAAAGGCATGCAGACAACACTTCCCAGATGATAAATTCTGGAAAGCAGCTACCCTAGGAAGGAGTGAGAAGCCACAGAATAGAAGCAAATCAACACAGACCTCCAGTGTGATGCCATAACAAATGCAGTCATCTAGATGCACAAACAGGAGAGTAATGAATAGGGAGCTGATTTTGCCTCTGTTGGAGTATTCAGCAGGCTGGTATTACACTTTCAGTTTTCACGTACTTTGGTAAAGACAGTAAAAATTAGAGAGGCAGAGTGGGGAAAAAAGTAACATGAGAAATTGCCTTACTGTGAGAGCACCTGAAGAGTTCAATGGAAGCAATTTATCAACAGAAAAGAGTGAAACTAAATTCTGTATAGAGAGGGGAAAAAGGCTTTGTGTCTCTTCAATCAATGAAAGTGTAACAAGAATTATGGACTGGATATTAAAACTAGAAAAATTCAGATCAGAAACAAAGGATAAAGCTTTGATAATAAGAGGAATTAAGCATTGGTACAACTTTCCAGTTGGATATTTTCTGGATATTTTCACTTAAGACCTGATGACCTTTCTGAAGAGAGGTTTTGCCAATCATAAATGGATGACATTATCTAAGAGATTCATCCATTTCTGATTTCGTCTACATCTGCTAGTTAGGGAGTTGATCCGTTTTTCATCTAATAGCAGTAACAGCCTCTACTTTCCCCATCCAGAGATCCAGACTGATCCTGATGACAGCTTATATTTTACAACCACCTTAATCTCCCTAATTGCTGCTGCAGGTTTTTGGAGACACAATGTTGATGTGTGAGGGCCCCACTGGAACATTTCCACTCTAAAACGCTGAACCTGGTACCCAAATCGGTTGGAAAAGACATTTCTCCCCTCATGCAGCAACCAACCAGCTGGAAAATTGCTTCCTTATAGTGCTACAGAAAAGTTGATTGATGCCAAGAGACAATGAATATCCCTGGAGACCCTTCACAGGGCCCCAGTGGGTGCTATGAGTTTCTGATATGCTGGAAAAGCACCAGAATTTGTCGGCAGTGTAGCTTGGGATCAGATATCTCAGGATGGGAGGATTTCTGCTGACTTCGGTGGAGCTAGGACTTAACCCACTAATAATTTTTCTGTCATGGCTCTGTTGAGCACAGGCACTATATTAATCATCATTGCAAACGGGTCTTATTCAGTTCCTTCCTCAGATACATCCTTTCAGCCTCTCGTCAAAAAGAAAATCTGGGACTAGGCTAGTATCTGTTTTGGAGGGAGTGGCTGGGACCTCATAGGCTGATTTTCCTCATAATTTAATTTCTACATCTAGAAAAGAAGAGCGAGTCATATTTTATTTCCTCTCATGGTGCATCTGAATTATTTACTGCTTTCAATCACCTTCGGCAAGGTGAACTAAACAGCGGTGCATAAAAGCAAAATGATTCAATAGGGAACTCTGACTTAACCAGCCTGGATGCTAGGAACACGTGGCAAGGCGCTAGCAGGACCTCTTGCATGCTGTTCCCTCTATGGCTGATCTATCTGACACATTGAAGATTCAACCCCAAAGTATCTGATAAGAGACAACGGCGTGTGTTAAATGCAAGGCTGGTCCCAACTGGGAGAAGGCGATCCGTGTGGTTATATCAATTTACTGCAGCTGAGAATCCGGATTACCAATGACTTGCCAGCACCACACAGCTGCCCAAGGCCAACCGCGGGCGCAATGCCTTGATCACAGGAGCACCCTTCTCTCCTTGTGAGCAAGCAATAAACACCCAGCAGGAAAGGCAAAGCTGGAGGACAAGAACAATGTGCTACCAAACACACTACCTGCCTCGGTCTGCCTAAGAGGGCAGAACTCTACTCCGTGTTAGCTAAGGTGCAGTCACGGTCTGATCTGTGGAATACTGGGAGGGGGAAAAAGGAGAAAAAAGCATTTGGAAACATTGAAAATATATGGAAAAATGTTTCATAGTATTAGCAAACCTGAGAATTCAGGTTACTATTCACCCATTAACTTCTTAATGTGTAAAACATACAGTGTCGTAACCGACAAGCGGAATCAGTGGCCCTCACTGGAGCCATGCATTCAGCTGATGGAGAGGACTGGAACGGAGTAATCAGACACTGTGCTTTGCATAGGAAAATTATATATATTAATTTAAAGCAGTCCTCAGAGCTTTCCTTAAAAAACGCACAGCGCAAAATTTAGCTGCTAAGTACCCTAACTTGCAAGTATCTGCAGGTGAAAGACAACACCCAAGTCGGACTTTCTCAGCACTTCTGCTCCCCGGAGCATTTCCACGGTCTTTTCAGACGGCTGCTTACCTGTTATGAAGCTGATGGTGGAGCTGTCACAGCAGCTGAGCTCTGGGTCCCCCCAAGTCACCATGGTGACCCGGAAATTGTAATACCAAGCAGGCAGCAGGTTAGCTATTCTCTATGAAGTGACAAAAGACAAACAGCGGCTCAGGAGAAAATTCACCAGTGTAAGGCAGGACTTATAAAACATGACAATATTTATAAATCTAGTGCCCACACATGGGACCATTTCTTGCTCCAGTGGAAACCTCTGTGCTTTGGGATTTCAATTTATTCAAAAATCGGTGCAGTGAGAGCGAACACGGCTGTGGTGGCTCTGCTGCTTATCCACCTGCACGTGGTCCCAGGTCCTACCCGCCACGGGAACCTCTCATTGATTTCCAGGGTGGTGAGAACGATTCCTGCAGAAGAATCTTTCGTCACAAAATTCTGATTTGATGAAGGCAGAATATTTAACTGGAAAAATGTAGGCTTTTCTATTTTGATTAAATGGGTTTTGAGGATAAATTAGAAACAATGTTTTTGACTCAGATATTGTCACTTCAAAAGGCTTATTTTTTCCAATTTTCAAAGTGTATTTCACTTTGTATTATCATTTATTATAAATGAAATATGAATGAAACATAAATGACTTATGAGACATAAATTATATATAAATACAAATGAGATATAAATGAAGTATAAAATGCAATATATTTTATATTATAATATCGCATGTAATATTTAAGTTAAAATTCAAATACTTCCAGTGACAGCACAAAACACTTCAAATATTTGAATTTTACATTTAAATGAAATGCCTCATGATTTTTTTAAAATTCAAAATAAAAGCAAATTGGAAATAATGAAAATTTTTAACAAATTAGAAATTGCTATTTTTACAGATCTCTGCTGTTTGCAGTGGTCTTTTTTCCCCAGATAATACAAGGCAATCCAAATATAGGATATGTGGACTATTCTTTTTATGCTTTTTAGAAAAAGTTGTATCCAATTAACACCAAAACCTTGAAGATGCTCAGACTTCTGACATGCCCCTGGTGTAATATTGAAAATATTAGCATTGCTTTGACAATTTTAAAATAAGATGTATAGCATAAACTGAACAAAGCAACTAAACAGAGCGAAAGGGCAAATTCAGTTCCAAGGGTTCTCACCAACTGATAATCCTTCAGGAAATAATTTTGGATCTAAGCTGTCAGATAGCTTGATTTTTGATTCCCCTGCTTTCTCACTGGGCTTGACACTGTTGCTCCAGAATACACCACTCAGAGATGTCAGTAGAGCATAGGGAAATCTGTGGGACATGGTGGGACTCTGGAGCACCGCTAGAGAACCCAAACAAAAGTTCACCAGTACCTACCTGTGTGTTAAATGCCATAACAGAAGAACAGCGACACACTCTTTTTCTAATTCAGGCTTACTCTTTAAAATTATTCTTTAAGACATGCTCATTTTAGCTGCGATACAGCACTGTTGCATTTCAGACTGAAATTCAGACAAAGGCATTCCAACTTGCCTTCCTTGAACAGGATTTGACACAGTAAGGCACGCTATCATCTCATTTTCTAGTGAACCACATTAAATCTGGAAGATGGCATTACTTCTAAGATGACTCGGATCACTCAGGTATTAATCTAATTGTGCTGAGTCATGATTACAAGATATTAATTACTCATTTGGTAAGTTGTTTTTTTTTTTAATTTCCCTGGAGATTTATGTGCTAGATTTACAGTCATGCACCCAATTACAGTTAAGCCGCTGTAGCCAAAATGACTCCACAAATGGTATTATGCAAATCAATTACAGTAAATCACTATGGCTCTCACATGCAGCAAAAGTTATTGCTATCCTTTTTGCATACTCATAAGTTTCTAAACAACTAATTTCAGCTAAAATTTCTTGCTATCTTGTGCTATGGTGAAGTCTGAATAAAATCTGTTCACCTCTAGGAATACATGCAAAGGAAGAGGAAAATTTCACTTTATTTCTGCCGAATCCCAGTCTGGCAAAGATGCGTGTGTGTGTATGCATGTGTGGGTTCTTCTAGTCTCCACCTAGTTGAAATCCTGGCAAAAGTCTTTGTAGCTTCAGAAACATGAAGGCTATTTTCACAAGAGCATCTCTGCAGTTAAGCCTTCCAGATGGCAGGCACACTGCAAGACTAGCCCGCAAGCCCCACATCCATATTATCAATATTAATTATGTAGATAAGGCTTTGGACTACTCCCCTGGAGAAGATGATGTAATTTTTAAAGCCTTGACTGACAAACTGACCCACAAACTGAAGCTGCCTCTGGACTTACTGAACATGCCCATTTGTCAACAAAAAAGAGGCTCATCTCCTATCTATTAGCATGGTTCAGCTGGCATTCCCTTACTTTATAACAGAAAATGCCTCTAGCATCCTGGCCATTTTCTTTGCTTTGCCTGGAAACATGTGCCAGGCTTAAAGGTCTATACACATATTCATGGAGGAAAGGCTGGGCAAAGAAACGTCACAAGGTGCCAGGGCTGCACAGGCATGGGAAAGCAATAGTCAGTAATGGTCACTTTACCACAGAGGCAGTTAAGGAGACGGTTGCTGCTATTTCATAGTAGGTTGTCCACTCAGAGGTCATCGTTGATGGGTTGAAGTAAAACATTTCTACAACGTATTTCCTGAACACCCCAAGGAAAGGTCTGTTCCAGCTCAAAACCACAGCAGTAGGTCCCAAAGGGTAGAGCGTCAGATCCTTTATTCCAGTGGGCACTATAAACCAGAAACTGTGGTTAGTAATGTTTTTGTTATCAATTACACTTTTTTTAAAACAATACCTTTCCTTAACCTAGTTCTACCATTTTTGGATTGTTCCTGACTTTCATTCCCAACAGCGTCCCTGTCACAAGCAGTGGAATACCATTTTTTCAGCATTTGTCCTCCAGGTCGTTATGTCTACGTTTTTAGAAATGACTGGAGGTTACTTGGTGTTGGCTGCTTAGCTTGAGATAAAGTACAGGGATTGATTTTTCACAAATGGAGGGTTCCATTCTACTTTGAAAATCAGGCTGTTTAGGAGATATTTCAAGTTGCTCAAAAACAAAAGCATCAAAAGCCATAACACTTTGGAAGATAAAGGCTACGAGAAAGAACAGTTTTTATGTCTACCCCTCCTTCCCTGGGGAACCTAAGGGTGCTGTCATGTATTGCTATTCTTGCCTCACAGATGATGACACCGAGAAAGAGAAGTCGAATGATTTGAAAAATGTCACATAAGGGTCAACTTCTGCAACCCTTACTTGTCTGGAAAGCAATTATTCTTCATGACTTAACTGAGGCTACTTAAATAAGTACTTCGCTAACATTTGCAAGGATTGCAGAGCCCCAGCTATTGCATGCCGGGTCAGAGCCAAGACCAGCACCCAGATTACTTCAGCCCATGTTAGCACATGATTGCCTTTCCCTTCATAAATCATTTACCACATCTTTTCTTTGCTTTCTCTAAAGTATTAATATTCACCCAGTGAAAGTCAGGCTTAGGGTGAACATGGGGAGAATTGAATACTTTTTATTTTATCTTATTTCAGTTTCATTCATCGTTAACCACCACTGATAATTTCACAGAACAGTTTGTTTTGCAGTTCTACTATTTTAATATCAAATTCAATATCCTGTAATGAAATGAAAACTCATGCAGCTGTTTTACTCCATAAAACATCCTATTTATAATAAGAAACCTATGAGATGTTTTGTTTAGAAATTGATTGCCATTTCTAATTGAGTAATAACTTTTTATGGTTGTGAGGCCACACAAAAGTGAAGAAAATGAGGGAACTTATTTACTTTGGGAATATATGATGTTACTTTCTCAAGTGAAAATAGAAATTTGCAGATTTCTGAAGTAACTTCAGTGAGGAAAAAAATCAAAAGTATTTGTAAAAGCTTTCCAATGGTAGAGATTTTAATAACAAAGTATATCTATTTTTAACTTACCATTTTTTCCTTTACTAAATATACCATACTCTCTTTTCAAATTTTTATTCAGACCCAACTTATGAAAACATATAAGACGACTGCCTAGAATGAAAAGGCTCTCACCATATTCACTATCCCACATATTTGCTTTCAATTACAGGATTCAACTCTTAACAGGTTTTGGTTTTTGCTGTTTCACTTTCTTCCCTACACCACAGAGAGGAAGTAGAATGAAAAATACTGCTCTCACCCAAGGCAGACTATTTGTCAAAAGGAGAAGCTGGGTGACTCAGGTTAAATATTTCTCTGCAAATGTAATTCTACACACTGAATCTCTTTCTCTTTGCCCTTTCTCTTCCTAATGTATTTTCTTACAGTGATAACCTTAACAAAATTAATTACACTGAAACTAAAAGATACTGAATTCTATCCTAAGTGACTGTTTATTTAGGAGCTTGGTGGAATCCTGAATTACAGGCATGGGGGAGCGGCTGTGCCTGTCGGCCATAAAACCACATTCTTGAAAATGTTAATCTCATTCTCAGCGTGTTCTTTTTATCTTCAAATCTCAAAGCAGAGAACACCAAGATCCACCGTTAAACTCAAGAAAATCAAGGCATACATAGCTGAAGTAAGTTGGTGATGGTCATGTAGTACTGTAGGAGGTAAGCCAGCTCTCCTGACTCTTAGCACTGTGGTCTTCTGATTGGGACACATTACATCCTTCAGAAAGCATATTTGCAATAAATGTCGTAACAGCAGTCCCACATACTTCATGAGACAGTGGGAATGAATCACCTCTAGGAAGAGCCCACATCTCTCCACGCATCACACTACCTGCAGCTCAGGCTGGCTACACCTAAGTGAGGTGAATCCCACCCTCAATGATATAGACCATGAGCACAGCTAGAGACAAACATATATTCAGGTGTCCAGGGGTGAAGATGGTTCTTTCCATAGGGCCCTCTGTGTGTGAATCCTGACCATAACTGCTCTCTAGTTAGGTCTGGTAATAACTTAACATCTAAATGTGAAATATCTATCTTCCACTGAAGGAATATTCATGCTTTTCCCCACCTCAGTAATGGGCTAGACAAGGCCAGAAAAATATTCTCAGTAAGTGTTCGTTACATTTGAAATAACCAACATGACAATTTTGTCTGTAATCCCTCATGGGCTCTGGGGATTAATGAATATACTACACATATTTAAAACCAAACCAAAACAAACCAAACACATTTCAAACAGTAAATGCAGTGGTTACCAATGGAAAATGTAACAGGATCAGAAGGCGGTCCAACCAATGGTCCTTTCCGTAAGTAAACCACAACTTGGTACTGGGCACCAGGAACAAGATTTTCAATGAGGCTGCTGCTTGAATTCACCTAATGGGGAGGGGACATATCAGATATGAAGTATTTACTCGGTCAATTAAAAAAATATTGAGACTGTACTTGAACTAGTCCAGTTACAAAAGGCATGATTCTGAAGAGACTGGCATCAGCAGCTAAAATTCCATTCGTTAAGGCCAAAATGGCAAAACTGTGAAAGTGGTCAGGACTGACTTGACAAACGATCTGACTTAGAGAATCAGACTTACCTTGCTGAGCAAGGTCAGCTGTCACACTGCAGACCCACTCTCTCCTACTGTCAAAGTTGATTGAAATATTCAAGCTACATTATTCATATTCAGGTGATATTATTCAGGCTGGAGTATTTAGGCAGTGTGTTTTCAATAAAAGCCTGAGGTTTTTCATCGGCCACCTGATTCATCTGCAGCTATGTGAGCTGAAGGCAGCATTATGGGAAAGCTGTCTTCTGAATGCAGGTGTTAAATGACTGCATGGTGAAATCAGAGAAGAATTACTCTCTTTCACCTTTCCTGCTCAGCACTACAAAACCTGACTAAGGGACCTTGTGATTCTTCTTTTCAGTTTGAAACATCACTATTAAAATTTCTGCTGTACCACATCAGGTTTTGGTCAGAGCTGGAGGCAGAATGCCTGATCAAGGATCAAGTGATTCCTGGTCTGGTACAATATGAAAAGTCTTATCTCCTGAAGAGCCAGCTAACAACAAATGCACAGAGCAGTTTTGAGGAAAGGACTTCATGCACCCCTTCTAGAACTGCAGGCTGATTTCCTACTAATATTTTCATTGCAACCTTTCCAAAGTCTGTATCACAGCCACCTTCGCACTTGGTGGTTTACTGCGATGCACGTGAATACCTCAGTGCCAGGACAGATTTAGTGAGGAACAGACTTTGTCTTTAACAGCTGCTTTGGAAAACTAAATCACTTTTACATCATGCACAATGGTAGAAATGGGTAGAACTCTGCACTGAATTTTGCCCTTTTCAGCTCGTCAAGGACAATTCAAACCAACAGCCAGTAATAATTCCAGGTATAATAAGCTGATAAAAATTGATTAGAGGTGGCATGAATATTTGTAATGACAAAGAGAAACAAATAACGGTATTTAGACCTTTCTGCCTACTTGCAATAAATACACATTTACTTTTACAGATATCTTGCTTATTCACCAATTAGGTTTAGGTACTTGTTTTTGAGTTTGTAGATGAATCCTGTAGTATTGGCTTTAATCATATATCTTTGGTTTATTATCATCTACTGTATTGTTTTTCTTCCTGATTAAATGCCTGCACTTTTAATAAATGGAAGGAAAATAACACAATGAGATTACAAGCTGATTCTGAAAAACAGTTCTCAAATTGTCATGAAAAGACACTTTCAAATGTTTAAGTTCATGGCCATTCTTGGAATAAAACTCAAAACATTTTGACAAAGATTCAATTTAAGACATTTTTAAAGGATGCAGACTCGCTGTATTAATTAACTTGCAGGGCTAATAAAGTTGAAAGAGGTGAAGATTTTCCAGGAGCGTTAGCGCTCTCTTCCCATTCCAATGGGCGAGCTGAGGGTGCAGCAGGGCAGCACTGCAGCCCTTTTCAGACTCCTAAATCACGCACACTTAGGGAGCCAGGGAGAAGTTGTGGCACTGCTCAGAAAATGACCTTATCAGCATCTTGGTAAGGTAACTGAGATGTGGGCTAAAACCTCTTTCTAAGTGAAGCCACGTGCCACTGATCCATCATAGCCACAAGATCTGATGTGGGATTGCACTCACTTAGGGTTTCAAGTAAAAGAAAACTGCCATATTTTGGGGTTCAGGATTCTTGATCATTATAAACACATCCCATACGGCAGACCTAAAGAACTGTTGTCCATCCAAATCACAGGCGGTCTGGATTATTATTTGCTTCCTAGTGCTGACATCTTTTTTTATGGATGAAAAGAAAAGCTGACTTCTGATCACCTCTAAACTCCCAGAAAGTTTACAGTCAGGTTCTGTACTCATATGTAGGAAGAATTTATGCAAATTTGATGATAATCAAGCATGTGAGTGCTTTGCTTAATACAAACGGATTAAAGTATATGCCTAAGTGTTACTCTGATATGGCATCGTTTTGCCTACTGCCACAAAATGTCTCTAAGGGTACAACATAACTCACAAGCTTGAACAAAGGATCGGCCACAGTCATTCCAACAGAAATACAATTTTAACACTACTATGGTTTACTGCACACTTTCATTCCTGAATGCTGTGCTCTCCCCTCCATTCTGCATCAGCCGTGTCTCTTCAGACTGCAGAAGGGAGCACCTACCGCTGTACTCTGCAGCCCTGAGCCTGATCGGGCCCTTGGGCGTGACGATCCCAAACAGCAGGGTGATTAGCAATTTTTTCCTGTACTTGAAAAGGCTCCAGCTTCTGCCCCTTACCTCAGTGCAGTAGTGTTTTTCAAGCCTTTGACTTTCCTTTTGCTTCTGACAGGTCAGGGAGACCACAGACACGATGGTGCTGTTGCCGCCGCTCTCTTGTGATGCTGTCCAGGATGTCAGGGCAGTAGTGGAGCTTAGCACCGTCACGGTCACATGCTGGGGCTTTTCAGTGAGCTCTTCTATCCATTCACCCGTGGGGCCTGGGACATATCCCAACAGCACATGTGAGCAAGCCACTCTACGCATTTGAGGCACTTACGTTAAAACACCCTCCTTTCACGGGATTCTTTACTACTAGTGAAAGAGGCTGGACTGACAGCTGTCCGTCTCCACAGCCCTCAGGCAGCGAAGATGGCAGACCCTGGGAAACAGCCTGTGGCGGGTGCTGTTTCACCCGCAGCAGAGCAGATGACAAGAGAAACATCACTCTTTGAAAATTCAGATTGCAGTATTCTCTATTGCTTACCAGAAACCAGCCAGCAATATCAGATTTGCTCCAAGGGAATGTTTAAAAGCGGTGAGATCCAATAATGTACAGATCATTGACAAATATTAAAGGATAAGCACACAAAATTTTTCATCTCTCCACATACTAACATACCCGCCAAGTGTACTACAGCCTTGAAGTGTGAAAATCGAGTTCACAGAGGTTACCACAGTGAAGAATCTTATCCTCCATCAGACTTTTTGAAGCACTTGGTAGAGAACATAGGTTTAAATGTAGATAAAATAACAATTTGGAAAATAACTTCAGCTAGACTTGGTCAAAATTTCAGATTTCATGAAAATTGTTAGCTTTTCTTGCCACTTTTAAGTGACGCTTGTGATGGCTCTCTCCTCGACATTTTTTCCTCCACGCAATTCTAATGGTACTTTACATTTATTGAGAAAATAAAACAAATACCAGAGCAAGAATTTGGTGTAGGATCAGCCTATAAGATTTGACAAGCCATACTGCTATCTAGGTGCAACAAAAATGTTGTGTAATACAAGTCAGTAATTTGCCAGGATGATTCACTGGCTGAGTGCTACAAGGATAAGATAAGGCTGAAGCTTTGAGCAAAATTTATTCACGACAGCAGACCCACACCTACTCAGGTAAAAAGAGGAATTCGACCATTAGATGAGTCTCTGGAGCTAGTGGATGTTATGTGTATTATTCTTACTATTCAGAAATTGTTTCAGCATTGGCATTAACGGAACTGAGCTACCTCATGTCACAGCCCAAAGTTGTAGTCCCCACACAAAAAGCCTACTTGATCAGACTCATAAAGAAGAATGGAGAAGCAATTTCACCTCAAGAGTACTTGTGCACACCTCAGATTTGGCGTACTACCAGAAATACATATAAAATCTAAAATACTAAGGATCTTGTGTTTGACAGAATAAATAAGAAAACTGCCAAGAATCCTCATCTGGTTCTAAAAGTCTGCAAAACTAACAGACAAAACCCCTAAAACCAAACGTTCTCATCTGTTATATGCAAAATGAAAGTATTCGTTACCTTCCTGTAACATCTTAAAACTTTATAACCAATGAGATTCAAGTTCCTCCTTAATCTAGCAATCCACACATATACTTTGGATTAACATTTTCTCATTTCTCTCAGGTCTCTGTCGTCAGTTAGCAGACTTCATAGAGGACTCTGTATTGCATATTGCTTAATGGAAATAAGTCACACCTTGTAAAATGGAATAACATTTGGTACTAATAGCAATGCTACATAATTTATTTTATATAATTGTATATTTATATATACTTTAATGCTTTCCATATAATGAAGCTGTCTAATAACTATTCCTAAAGAAAATCAGAAGACAGTGAAATTACAACAGCAGAGACTCTTTCTCTCATGTGCTGTTTCCTCTTTCCTCTTTGTTTTCCAAGTACTGTTTCTTTCAACTATAAAGTTGTTAAAAACATAGGAGTGATAGTGGAATTCAGTTACATGCAGTCAAGCATTATGATGAATTTAAGCCTAAATACTTAGTATTTGTAAATGTTATGAGCTATTAAAGACACAATTTTTATTAGTAATGTATTTCTGCCAGCCTTAGCTACCGTGTCTTGTTGCAGCATTCATGATTCGGGGGAGACACTACCCTCCCACATGTAAAATTGTGTAGCGCTGGAAGTATTCCCCTGTTCTCATTGTATGGGCATTTTGTAGGCTGTATCTATTTCCTGTTGTAGAAAAAGGTATAAAGGTGACCACAGCCATCAGCAGGATAATAATCTGAATTCACCAACACCTGTCTCACTTGCTGATGTAACTGTCAGTCATGATATTAGTTTACACAGCAGTGTATTATTACTTTGTCTTTTACTAAATCTTCAGTTAAGAAACCCTGGGATTCTACAGGGAAATAAATTACTTTTGCTCCTCTGAATTTAGCAGGCTGAACTATTTCATCTACAGTAATTTGCCCCATGTTCTCTCAGAGACCATGTAATTTCAGAGTTCAGTGTTTAATTGTGCAATTCCCACACTCTCAGCCTGAGATGCCCTTCATCCCTAACCCGGTACATACAGCCTCCAGGAGCAAGGAAGTTAAATATTTTCAAGAATCTCTATAACCACCGATTTAATTCTCGGAATTAAATCCTCTCTTTGAAAGATGCAAGAGGGGAATCTGTTTCAGTGAGCCACTTCTGAACGCTGGGCAATGACTCTATCAAATACATCACCTGCTTTCAGTTCTTAGCTCTGCCAAGACAGCACGATGAAGGCCCATCCAGGCAGGATATAATATATAAAATATTTGCACCATATTTCCTTCTCTGGCACAGGGAATTCCAGAAGACCAGACTCTTCTGATCCTGCAGCAGATGCCATAGCTGCCACAGTAGAAAAACTCTGTGCATTAAAGTTATATTGGTCTGGGAGAAAAAGACAGATTTGTTGAGATACTTACTGATATAAAAGCTAAGTGTTTTTGCTGATTGACTTCCCCGAACTTCACAAGAGCCAGAGGAGCTAAATGTTGTTACAGACAACTTATATTTTCCTGGTTCTTTCAGTTCAGCAACAAATTTGTGAGTGTCCTCACTTACTGTCAAAAATTCCGTGGAGTTCTCTAAATCAGGGGGAAAAAAGTGTGGATTAATTGAAATTTGAAAGGCTCCAGCCACTGAGAAAATGATTTATATGAGAAATGCTAATACTGTTTCTGCTGTGGGATTAAAAGGTATCCAAAAGGACTGGATTTATGTGGCTAGTTTTATTTCTTGCCATCAGCACAAGAGTAATTAATGACTAAGGTTGCAGTATAGGTGTAGAGGAACAATAAACCCAGGCCAAATTTTCATTCAGTAACAGGGATGATAAAATAGGGTTGCCATGACCGTGCAAGTGAAAAACAGCACGGCATGGATGAAAAGGAGCTTCCAATTTTCTGTCTATTGCCTTCTTATTCTGCAAAAAAAAGTATTTGCTCTCAGCATGGGAAGGCTTATGAAAACTGCTTGTCAGGAAATAAAATTCATTTGGAGAAAATAGAATTTAAAACAGAAAATCTTTAAGCAACATGGCTATTTTATTGTAGCTCCATCACTTGAAAAGTCTCCCCATTCTTCACCACAGCCTCCTTGTGGCCTAAGGAATACGTTCAGTAACCGTCCTTTGAGACAACTGTTAATCTGAATGTAAACCGTCTTTTCTGTATGCCCCTTCCAGCTGAGGTCCCCCTGAGAACCTCTCTCGGTGGCAGACAAAGCTACACGATATAATGTACCACCTTTGTCTCAAATTTCTATCAGCTTGTTTCTCCTTTCTCCGATATCAGAATGGATTTACAACTGCAGTATAAACAGTGCGGCAATGCGTACAACAGTATAAATCTTGTTTAACGAAAGAGAATTGCAAAGTACGATTTACCCCTCCTCCCTTACTTTTATGAAGCCCAGCCTGAACTAGATGCTATTCAATGCAAGAAACTTCTCGAGAAATACAGGAGTTGTAACAAAGCGTGCTGAAGCAGAATACTAGGTAATTAATAATTTGTAGAGGAGACAATCCACCAATGAAATTACAGAAAAGGGGTATGAAAAGGGTATAAGGCTCTGTTTTACCTTCCCTTTCAATATTGATATGGAAACCATCAAATGCAGTAGGTGGCTTTGGTGGTAACCAGGTCAGCACCATTTGTACAGGAAGGAAGGAGGGGGGCTCTGGCGTGAGTTTTCCAGATGCGTTGACTTCATTGGCCTCATAATCACTGGAAACTGCATTGACAAACTCCTCTTCACCCTCTGACGACGCAGCTTCGTTAGACCACCAGTATGGCTGCGATGTGGTTTCGTACTCAGTGCTGTTATAGCGGTAGTCCACCCAGGCTGCAGACGTGTTTGCTGCTGGAATGTTAGGTGGGTTGTCAGAAAAATGGCTAAGTTTTTCTTTCCTTATGATTTCTTGTGGTCCCATGAACGATTCTTCTGCAAAATTCCCACTGTGCTCTTCCCAGTTGTTTCTGTTGATTGGTACAATCTGAACAGAAATGTTTCGAGGTGGGTAAGGAACTAAAAGAGAAGCAAGGGTTAGTCTTTTAACAGGTACGTTCTGTGCACCTTTATGATGTGTTAATTCCCCAGAAAAATATTGTTTGCAGAAAAACAATGCATCTAGGGATATTTTGAAATAACTTGTTTTTATTAAGATTCCCCCTTCTCTTACATATACTTATAGTAGAAGTGATTCTAGTGGGATCAAGATGAGTGTAAATTCACAGAAGAATCACGACTCAAGAATACCAGGAAGAAAAGTAGATGTGAAGTCACAGTAAATCAGACTTCAGCGCTATTACAGCAGCAAGGCTACTTGAGTGTGAATTTGTTTTTATTGTGTCTTCCAGAAAGATCTTGATCATGAAAAAAAATACTTCTGTAGGAATGAATTTAAAAACATACGCAAAACTAATATATGGCATAGCTCGTATTTAAAAAGTATGACCTTCAGGTTGCTGTAGGGCTTTTCATATGCTTTTAGCAGCCACCTTTTCACAAGCATTAAACATCAGTTTAAATTTTAATATTTGTGAAAGCTTGGTCTTAAGATTTGGGTCTCCAGAAGACAAAATTCTGGCACGCAAAGAAGTTACTTCAACTTATGCCAGAAGGTGAACACACAGCATTTTGTCTGCCTCACTGTAATTGCTTGTCTGTCTGCCCTTACACACGATAAGTGCGAGGAGCCTCTGCAAATAATTTTGACTGGCACCTTTTAAGCTGGCATCTTACAACACACTAATTTGTTCACCTCCCCTGTCCCAGCCACAGCCACTAACACAAAACCAGACACTACAACCTCGTTGCAGTTCGTACAAAGAATGAGGGGTGGGAGGGCAACAGGAAAGAAAAATGTCATCCTGTTGGTTGCATTCTCAATATCTCAATAACTATATTTAGGATCCTCAGGATAGAACTCAGTTGGCATCAGTTGGCTTTGCTCCGTCCAAGGCAATGGACCAACATCAGCATATTCATCTGAAGATTTGGCCTTTTGATTTTACCACTGGTTCATTTCACTTTGGACCCTGGAAAATGTCTGTGGTCCAACAGATTAACAGGAAAGTTTTGGGCACCATCCCAGGACCAAATTTAATTAGTTCTGGACCCTGAACAAATGCAATTTTCAGCCTTTGCAACATTGCTGTCTTGGAAATTAAAAGTTCATGCTTCAGGGCATAAACTGGCTGCCAAATGGGGTGACTATGAGATTCTTCTCCTCCGTGATAAAAGACGAATGAGGAAGGCCTTCTCCAACAGTTTAGCTATGATTCACTGCGCAAGGAGACAGACCAATATAGATAGATCAACAGTATGCTCTGAGAGGCTATTCCTGTGGCTTAAAAATTTAATTCCTAACACAAGGCCTAGGATATCTCATGTGAAGCAGAATTTATTTTCTAAGAAGCAAGCTTTATAACAGAAACACTCATGCAAATTTCCCTTTGCACTGTATTGTACACATAACCCTATGTACTAGCTGCCGCACCCTCCTCCCGTGCTCCTGGCCAGGAGCAGCTCCCAGGACTGCTCCCACACAGACCCTCCCCTGGGTCCCACGGCAGAAAGGAAAGCAGACAGACAGACTTGGAGCAAACGGCACATAATCATTTTCTTCACCTGTTCTGTGCTGTTTGGGCTCATGCTGGACCCCGCTGTATTCCACTAGCGTGCTTTTATTGAAGGTTGCTTCTGATACCAACTGAAATGTGATGTTACTGTAGCATATACCTGGTAGCCAGTGATTGAAAACTGTTTTACCTTTAAAGAAATCTGCAGAAGGTTTAAAAAGGAAAGAAGAAAGGAAAAAAAGAGGAAAATACATCAAATGCTCACTTTCTGATAATGCAACTGCACATGCTGAACTGGCAAGGTTTCAGTTGTTTAAACATTGCTCAGCCTGGTCTAAGACATGAAATTCTAATAATTCAGTTTGCCAACATTTTTCCTGGCTGTCAAAGCCACTTTGCTACAAAAGAAAAAAAAGCCCAGCACAAGAAACATGAACTACTTTTCACAGGAAAGGGAACTGAATCTGGCAACCTGTTCCACGTGACACTGAATATCTCAAAGAGCATCTGACAGTTTCTGCAGACCTTTAGCTGCTGCACGCAAAAGCCTCCTTGGTCTTTTGCTGACTGACGCATAACGTTCGGGGTAGATGCTCAAAGGGCCATCCACCACGCAACTGAGTGCAAGCCGCGGTGCTGAGAGCTGAGCTCATGTCCGCCATCGGTACACGTGCGGGCTGAAGAGAAGTTGCTTAGGGCTATTTGGCTACGGGAAGGAGTGTGCGAGTTAATTAGGGAATCTCTTAATTCAGGTTGACTTTTTTATTCATCAACAGCTGCAGCTGCAGCATGACAGCCTCTGGAACCATGTATTAGCTGTAGAAGACAAAAATGACTGCTGGTATCCCTTTCGTTCTCTAGAAGGAAGTCACTTGTATTTTGTGCTATGATCCAGAATCGCCCTTCCTAACTTCTGGCACTTCACAGCGTTGAAAATGTGATTTCTAGCCCCATTCTGTATTGAAGCAAAGAGACTCCAAAATTTTCTGACCTCCTTCTAAAGGTGCATATCTCCCTCTGCTGACTTTGGAGAGAGCTTACAGTGACCAGACTTCTACTTTGGGAGCCTTAGTTCAGTGCCTAAAATTCAGTCCACCACCTACTGGATTGCTCCAAGGCATTTTACTGCCACTCTGCAATGTTAAGCCATTGGGGCTTCAGGGCCTGCAGGGATGCAGGTGCCTTTCTCACCTCTTAGGATGCTCTCCATAGGACAGTCCCATTTACATCTTTGAGATAAATGCTATGCTTAAGCTGTACTGCAGAGCAAAAGGGAGTTCAGTTTTAAACAAATTAAAAAAAAAGCAGAATTTGCTCTTGTTAGATTGTTTAGATGGTTAGATTGGTTGTTTAAATTATTTAGACTGACTGTCTAGATTGTCAGATTGATTGCCTTTGATTAGATTATTTTAAGAAAAATGAAATCTATAATATGCAGCAGGGTTTATTAGCTCAGAGACAATACAGAAAGCGATGGTAATATACAGTAGTACACAGCATAGCACTATTAGCACTGTGTCACTCTATAGTGATACAGAACTACCAGCTTTAAATCCTGCACCAAGAATCAGGTATATTGAATGGGTTTCCCAGCTCTGGGGCTTCCCAGAGCTCTCCTGTCAGCTATTCACCGAAGAGGAAACCTTCGCCAGAGGGAAGGGACTGGGAACATTTTTAATGCTTTCAACTGATACAGAATGTCATCCAGGGATTTCAACAACCGTATCTAGAAAGCAAAAATGTATCTCTATCCTTCCTACTGAGTTTTGGGTTTCCTTCCTTTTTCCTTTTCTTTTGTTTTGGATTGTACAGTGGCAAGGAATAAAAAAAAAAAAGTGAAAAGTTTTTTTGGATTTTAACGTACATGCTTATTTGGAAGCACTAGAGATTGGGGATCCCTTCCCAGGTTGATTTCAGAACTGATTAAAAAAATCCAGGTAGCCCAGTCTTCCTCTAAAATCCAAAAGAAGGAAGCATCACTAGAACTAGGATGGGAAGCAGGTTTAAATCCAAAGTGAACCACTAGCTCAATTCAAAGACCCATCCCTTACTTAAAGATATAAAGATTATTATATAAACAGACACATTACGAGAAATATAAATCATTATAATCAATACATGCCAAAACCACACCTAAGACCACTGTTTGAAATGTTTCCAGCAGAGTTAGCATTAAGTTTTAGTGGAATCGTTTCCTCCTACCTTTGTACAGCATTGTTCGGTAGTCTTTTCCTTCCCAATAGCTTATATTTACCCTGGTAAAAACATTGTACTTCTCTGGGTACTGAATTTCAAACAACACTCCTGTTTCTGGAGATGGTTTGTAATCATAGATAGAAACACTGCTCACAGGAAGGGGTTCTAAAGGATATACAAATAAAAGGAAAAAAGGAAGAAAGGAACAGATTAATAGGTAAACTGAGTTCTTGACATATATACAACACCAAAGAAACAAATGGTTTTGCTAGGTATGGCACAGGCACTCTTAAATCTACCAGGTGGCATCTGGGGCTTCACAGAGGTCTGAGGCAAAGCTTCTTGGAATGTTGTCAAAGCCAAGATTTGTGTGTTCCCCCACAAAACAATTTATGTTCTTGACGCTTACACTTTAACAGAAAAAATTCTTTATTTGCCGTAAAAAAGAAGATTGAAATAGCAGTTATTATTTAAGCACTCACAGTCATGACCCCAGAAAGATTTTCATCTTTAATGCTTGCCAATCATGTAAAAGTGCCCAGACAAAAACAACAAACCACCTGAAATTGCTTACAACTTTGGCATAAATCTGAACTTTTAAGATGAGCTGAGAAGCTTATTAGTGTAATGGCCAAAGGAAGCTACCTGAATGAAGATTTTCTATTTTGATATGTGTTCACTTCTTTATTTCATGGGTAATTACACAGTCCCCATTCCTACCATATCTGAGAGGGCCACCGTCTTCAACATACTTATCCACACCATTTTACTTCTACAAAATATAGCAGTACCATTACCATTATTTTACAGATGAAGAACTGAAGAGGTATGGAGAAGTAAAGTGGTTTACTGGAGGGCACAGGGGAAGCTTGTGCACAGAAAGGAGGTAAGCGTGGAACTGCCAACCTAGTGCTCTGAACTCTGAGCCAGGTGGGCTATAAAAAGTAAGAAAAATAGCCTGTGTCCTGTGTTGTGGCATCTAGACCAGTGTAGTTCCGTTGACTAAGGAAAGGTGTGTCAATTCACTGTAGCTGGGAGTCTGGATTGTTGCTAATAAGAGAGTCACAGTTTTATTCAGCCTTCTTTATCCACAGAAAAAAAAAAAAAGAAAAATATTTTAAAAATTAGCCTTTTGCTCGATGCTCTCCTCAGCAAGAAAAAAATGATAGCAACCCAACTATACATTGGTTAAGAGGGCCAAGCAGATATTCAAAATGGGGTTACAGTGTTAGTTGAAATTTTTCATAGTAACATATTTTAATAGAGGTAGTTAATGCACAACACCCTCAATAATTATGCCTACATCCTTATAAGTATTACCGTGTTGATTTAATTCCTGCACACTGTAGGGAACATTGAAAAATTCAGGCTGTTCATTAGCATGGCCTTAGAGGACACATTTGAGTTCAAAGTTCTGCTGCAGTAGGCCCTGGAGAAAACCTAATAAAATATTTTTCCCCAAAGAACATAGAGTCACAACGAGCAAGAGAAAGAGTAGATGAAAGGGAAGAGCAGCATCAGTTTCAAAAGTGGAATTATCCCATGGAAGGTGGAACAGATTAATCAAAGATGGAAAAGCAAAACTGTAGGGGAAGCAAAAATTAAATCCCAATTAATAGCACAGTACTTTCACCACAGTACTAAGCTTCCAGATGTGATGAGAAGCGGAGAAGAAAAACCAACTAAGAGCAAAAGCCACAGATGCAAATGGAATCTCTCCCTTAGTCTTAAGAAGAAGTTGTGTTGTCATTTTTAACTTTGTCAGAGCATGGGAATGCAATGTTGTGGGATTATTAAACTATTTCTCATGGCAAAGATGCTTCGTTAGCTTCAGGTAAATATCCGTATATTTGTATGTTAACCACTTACAAACAGAAACTCCCAATCTCATAGATACCAACAGGCACTTCAGTGATGAGATTTGTGAAAATTTTGCTGACAATTCATGATAGCCTAGAAATAAATAGGAGTAAAGCAGATCACAGGAAACAAAGCCTACCCTCTTCTTTCTGCTGAGGCTTTTCCCATCGCTTATTCTAAAATAAATAGTCGATCTGACTATCCACATGACCAGAGGGTTCATATCACAGCTCACACAGCACGCGACAGTAGTTTAAATGACAATAACAATCTCTAAATAGCACAACTGTTACATGCAGTCATCTTTCATGTTAGCGGGTGTGCCCCGGGCTTTCTTCTGCTATCTCATTCACATCTGAGGTCTCCTTATTTCTGAAAGAATTACTGAAACTTTCTTATGTCAGTGATTAAATTACCCCATTTATTCCTCTCTACAACAAATCAAATAAAGGATGGAAGTTATATTCATTTTTAATCCAAATGATTTTTCCTCCTGATGCTTTGATTTAATGAACCAATAATTGAATTAAGCGGTAATCACCACAGACTCTCTTTCTTGTTGTTATCTTCCACCTACTATCCTCTCCTTGCTCATGGCTGATGCTAGCGGAGTAGCATGAGTGATATAATGCAATTTAAAGATTCTTCCATTATCTTACTTCCTTCGGCACCAAATATTCACATCAAAAGCTATCTGCACACTGTGAAATTAAAAGGACATTAGCAGATAAAAATCATGTTCTGTTTTTCACTTACTAACTGGTCCTAGGGTTATTAAACTAAAAGAATATGTAAAATGTGACTCTTCACTCTTTATATTTATAATTCAGAGCATAAACTGCCTGGTCTTTTTAATTTTATTTTTCAGTATTTAGGATCCAGCTTTTCACAGATTTCAGTGGTTCTCAAAAAATAGCCCAAATAAAGTGTAATATAATACTTCAGAAAACTTAGAGCTTTATAAATGCTCTGCCCTACATTGACATCTGAAGTCATATTACAGAAGAGATTTTCAGTGTCCCTCTAATAGCATGTTTAAGGCACTTCTTCATGTACAATCTCTTTATTTTTAGACTTACAGATTATATTAAAAGCACATAGACACGCTTGCAGGATCAAGACCTAAATCTGCCTATTTTCTTAGTGTCTCAGAATTTGCTGCTCCTATAGCAACTGCTTTCCCATTATATCTGTATATGAGAAACTTAACTTCTGTGTTTCTCCTGGACTCTACAGCATTTTGCATTTAGCACATAGCTTGCATCATAAAAACATCAAGATAGCATAATAAATGCTGCTAACCTCTTCCTCAAATGCCCTGGAAAATTCTGGATGCTAAATCCTCCATTAATGCATTCAATCTGTGCCAGACACATTAATGTTTGCCATTCAGGGAAAAAAAAAAAAAGGTACATTGAAAAATAAGTACCATATTCCAGTCCAAATCAATTTGGTTTTAATATTCGTAGATCAGGTCATACTGCAGATTCAATTAATGACTGATTACTATGGTAGCTTAGATGTAGTATTACATGTGGTTGAATGGGACTGAGATCAATTCTCTTGCTTCTCATGCTCAAACCCAAATTAATCATGATTTACCTTCATATCATGACTTTTATAAAAAAAAAAGCCCCATTAGTGGAGTGGCCTAACTCCCGTGGGTAATCCCCTTTATTCACATGAAGAAGTTGTGAACTATATAACTTTCTCCCCAGGGTGACACTATTTCCATATCTATATAGTTATATAGTTACTGGGAGTAAGTCACAGCCAGGGTAAAGCTTCCATTATGCTATAAACTTTAGGGATCATTTTATCTCTTGCTAAAAAGCAACCATTTTTGAGATTAAACAGCTGCTTTAATACTTTAGGAGGATAATGTTCAACTTTATGGTATGTAATAGAGGATACCATGTGCAATTGCTTATGAACGGGGAATGTAAGTGAAAGTAGTATCTGAGTAATGATGGTATATACTGCAATTTCTAGATGCCCACTTAAGATGACATATAAGAAGACAATGCAAACTAAAAAATAATGTTGTCACAAGAACAAAGGTGTATCTGTTGCTCTTGAACAGATTTAGGCCAGTACTTTAAATCAGCCTTTCAAAGGAAATTATGGCAGGAAAAAATACTCATATGGTTGCAGTTCTTCTTGTTTCTTTGATTCTGAGGGAGGGTTTTATTCGCCTTAAAAAGGGGATAACATGATTTGTTTGCTGGGGAAAGCCGAGCACTAATGGACCTAGATGCTCTTCTGAGTTACGTTTCAAAATTAGGGCTGCCACAGATAGCCAGCCTTTTTAAAGATGTGCCATGTCGTACTTTAAGAAACAAAAGCACGAAGGGCTTAAGTTTTACATTTCATTGGAAAAAAACCTCTGAAGCTCCTACTTCAACGGCTCTGATCCATTAATGAGCCAGAGGAAAGGATTCGACCTGCTGAATCACTTCCTGCAGCATCTGGCACAACGACAACCGAGCATTAACTAGGCCTAATGCCAATTACTTTCTGAGAACTGAAGAGATCAGAGTCCCAGGCAGCAGGCCCGCTCGCCTCTTGAGGAGAATATTTTTTGTAGAAGAGGCGGAGGCAGAACTCTCCCTAAAGGGAATATATTTTACAGTGATTTATGTAAGGAACCATCGGCTTTTGAAACAATGAGACATTTACCACTCAAAACTCCTAATCACAAGCTAAAATAAAAGTCAGGCAAAGCTGCTCTTAATTACCCTCAGAGATCCCGAGATTCTGATTTCTCCAATTCCCGGCAGAGATACATTTTTCCTACAGCACACAATAGCTTTGCTTTCCCCATTCCTTCAAATGTACAAACATTTTTTCCTTCACAACAAAAATTGACAATGAATTTGAAAAAAAAAAGGCTATATGTGTATGAGTCACCCTGGGAAGAATAAAACAAGGCTTCAAGCTGGGAAAATGGAGAATGAGTGAGAATTTCAGTCACTGATTTTACATCCATGCTCTTTATTTCTCTCATAAACTCCTTTAAAACCAATTAGTAATAAGGTGGAACTTTTTTCCAAATATTGCAAAACATTAAATTAATTACATAAATTCTGGAGTTACTTCACTCCCGTTGAAAAGACAAAACTCCAAGAGCAGAAAAAAGCAGGCTTGAAATAATTGTGTTAGATACCAGAACCATGTCTAACCTTGTCCAGACTGAAAACTGGAAGGAAAGTCATTTTGATAGGCACAACACAATTGCACACACAGGAATCTGGCCAGGACAGTGAGATTCACACACCTATTCCTGTGAAAACCATCACAGGGATCTTTCGTAATAACTGGTCAGGGTTTCAGTTTTTCTTCTTCAGTGAAGTACTGAGCCCAATTTGCTGAACACAGCTTTGCTATCAGAATCAGAAGAAAAAGTGCTATTTTTTGCTCAAATTCTATTTTACAGGTTTCCTATCTAAGAGTTGAACGTGCCCTGTTCACCTTGTCCTTCTAACATCCGAAATCAGGAAGCAATGCAAGGATTTGGGCTGTGCTCAAGCTGACAATGCCCTTGGGCTCCGAGAAGAAATATTGCAACAAATAGCTCATACTTTGCATTACAACAATCTGGACTACAGAACCTAAACAAGGAAACTCTATAGTTTGTGGGGTTTTGATTAACATGAGATATAATATATAAGATATTTTATAAAATATAAGATATTTTATATTTTTATTTGTACATGTTTATGCACACACATATTTATATGTATTTATATTTATACATATATAATTATATATGTATATATAATGTATAAAATATATATTTTGTTATCTTTTAAATCATCTCTCTCTTGAGGAATCTTTTTTTTCTGGACAGAAACCTTTGAGGGGTAAAACAAAAGTCTTCTCTGACTTAAGTGGGATGAAGTTTCAACCTGTGAAGAGACATACCTTTTTCTTGCCAATATGCTGAGAAGCAGCACATTGCTGAGGGATGTGAATAGGAAAAAGGAAATGGCATCAGATATACCATCAGAAAGCAGAGGTCTTTCACGACTTTCACTGAATTTCTAAGTAGGCAATCTCTTTGAAGGACCTTGCTCTCATTTTGACATGCACAATTTGGATGCACGCTGCTCTGTGTGAAACTCAGATCTCCAGCATATGACCAAGCTGAAAGACCACATCTCCCTGCACTGACTCCTTTGCAGACATCAGGAGATCCCAGAGAACTATTGTGAAATATCAGAGTACAGCCTTGGGATAACCACATTGGCATCAATGGCTATCCTCCTTGATTTATCTTGTGGCAGCCTAATGAATGGGGCCAATCTGCAACTGATAAAGCTCTCCTGATACCAATGAAATTAGAGCAGGAATTAATTTGGTCCTGGAAGCTAGTTGCAACATGCCATGTTTTCATGTGTAAGATATAGATGGAATAAATTAGATGGTTGTATGTCTTTGCATGGTTAAAATAAACTAAGAATGTTAAACAGGCAGAAAGAGCATATGGCATGAAGAAAAATATGAATCTATCCTAATTATTGCCTGCCAATAAAAAACCCAAGTTAATTAATAGTCAGAAAATGATGTAAAACAGGCAGTGGACAATACCAATAAAAGGAAAAACTAAAAAAAGAAAATGAAAACCAATTATCGCCTAATGCAGTTTTGCAGGAGAAGCCAATGGTCACTACATGAGTTTTAAGATCTCTTTCCAAAAGCACTGCACTGAAATGTACCTTAAAAAGCCCAGCCTGCCACACTGTCTTTTCATTCCAAATTTACTTTCATTCCTGTAGCCTTGTGCTCAAAAAGATGAGCAATGTTAGTAGCTGAGGCTGCTACATGAGAGCTAGCACTCATCAGCCCGCCTAACAGAAAATACTAGGAAGGGGACTGGGCCCTTTCCCTTGCGAAGCTCACAATTTACAGCATACTTTTAGCGCTCAGTACAGCATCCTTCAACGCTGCCTGCAAAAATGCGCTTTCTTTTCCAGGTTGTCTTTCTGTTGAGGCAAAACCAGTGAAATTTGCTGTTCTCTTCTTGTAACATGAGTTCCTCAAGCAGCACTGGCCGACTGCCAAAATGGCTGGCCCTTCCAAGGTCTGGGCGAGCAGCAGAGGCCACAGCAGGAAACCCTGGGATGCTGCCAGCGCACCCGCGTAAGACAGGTGGTGAAAAGGGGTGGGCTCCTTTCTGTTGGAAAGGACACCGTCAAGCCTTGGAGGAGTGAGAGCCATGTGGGCTATGCCCCTTGGAGCCGTCAGCCTGACGCTCTTTCGGGAACACCTTGTGGAAACCCCCTGAGCCAGAAATGGGAAGTCTGGGGCTGGCTTTGACGGGCTGAGTGACACTGGCTCCCTTCTTCCTTCAGAGATTCCCTGCACAGGAGTGTGTGCTCCATCTGCTCTCCTGGATCACACCTTCTCCTACTACCAATGACCCTCGTGGGCTCTGGAAACCAAACAGCAATGAGCCCTGCTGCACGACTGCAAGCGCAGCATTCAAGACCCACTGGAAATGCATAGTGAGGCATTTTTTTCAGTTGTATATGACACCTGAAGCTTCCATTATTTTCTTTTAAAAAAACAAACAAATGATAAAATAGGAAATTGGATTAGAATTATTACTTTGTCTGTCTGCAAGGTTAAAGCAGTCAAAGAAAAGGAAATTCAGGCTGCTTACAAACCCTTAAATTGTCTGCTACACATAGATGTTCTTGCACGTATACCTTATGAAAGACTTGCATTACCCAACCCCGTGATGTTTTTCCCATGGGACCCTTCACGGTTGTCCTCATCACGGCACAACCTGAGCACACAAGGGAAGGCTGAAGAATGTATAGATGATGTAAAATCTGGTTACTCCTAAGTTTCAAGCACCTCACTCAGTAACATACAAGGCTACTGTAATATGCTTTGAATGTCATTACAGTAGATGGCATTCCTCATTGACAGAATAATATAAGTACACAAAATCATAACCATTCTTCATCTGCAAGCCAACTAAAACTGTCCATAGATTCTAAGGTGCCATTTAGCAAAAAAAAAAAATCTGGAAATTGCTTTTGCCCCATCCAAATAATTTTTTTGTCTCTCTTTTCTTGAATCTGTCTTCCAGATGAAGAAATCATTTTATATTCTACAAATTGTTTTCAGGTTGGTACATGGAAAGAGTTCTGGAGCAACAGTAGAGCCAGAAATATGGCAGGAATCACACAGAAATCTCTGGTTCTTCACATAATGACAGCAAACAAAATCACACCTCTCCCCCAGGATCAGTGCACCTGGAGGTAGTCAGAGAAAGACTACTACAGGTATGGTCTCCAACACAAAAACTTTCAGCTGTACTGGCAGAAACACATGGTGACTACTATCTGCTTTCCAGGTTTAGTACTGCTTTGATATATTAGCAATCAAAGAACATTGTTACAGCATTTGAAACAGAATATACCTCGCCATGTAACAGGAGTGCTTACACTGAAATGTCAGTTGATAATTTTTATGCCTTTTACTAGATTTTTGGAACTCCTAGTTCAAAGGGTTTAGGATGAACATCTGGAAATTAGGTTCATCCATCACTTCTTTCAGTATGTTAAACCTCGCCAGTTGGTGTTCAGGAAGGGTCACCCAGGGGAAACCCACAGCTGTCCCTTTCTTCTTGCCCAGACCTTGTGAATTTTCACTCACAAGCCTTCTCAACACATATTCCCTACTGTTCTCATACAGGGATTCATCCTACACAAGACCTATTGAACACAAAAGAATCCCACCCAGCCTTCTCCACAAGAAAAGTTTCTGGGGAAAAAAACCACACACAAAAAGAAGAATCGGAAGAAAAAAAGAATAAGGTGTTACTTACTGGTTAACACAGTGATTGATCTTGCTGACTTGGAAACCATATTTGAGTTCACTACCAACAGAGTTACTATGTAATATAGGCCATGGTATTTGGCATTAAAAACCACAGGGGCAGGTAAAGTGCTATTGAATTCTTCGAACTGGAAAAAGTAGTTCTTGGATTCTCCAGCTATCTTCACAACATATACAGAGGATGAGCTCACCACATCAGATGCTTCCAGGGAGACAATGATACAATTGTCTTCTCGGACAGTAACCTGGAAAGGTTCTGCATTCTACAAGACAAGAATAAAGACTTTGCTGAAGTAAAATCTATTATTTCACCTTTACACATTTCCCGTGGTATTCATAGGATATTCATGTTATATTTGTGATAAAGTTACGTTTAATATTCTGAAAGACAATTAACATCAAACCCTAGAAATTTTTTCAGAATACAATTCACAGTCAGCCAAAGTCCACAGGCATCTGATTATCAGGCCAGTCTCTCTGCAGCGGAGGCTGGTTCCTGCCATGTGCTTTCTGATGCTCTGGCTACTCCATCCCTTACATCCCGAGGAACAAAGCCTTCCGCCATTCTTTCCTGACAGAAGGTGGAATAGAGCAGAAGAAGGATGAGATTAGAAAGGGTATCAGGGGCAAGAGGATTTCCAATAAACCCACAAAGAGTAAGTCAGTTAAATTCCAAAAAAGAGATGATTAAATCAAGACTCTTTTATCTTGCAGAAACAGGATTATATATTCTTCAATGCAATATATTCTGAAAGCCTGCAACTGAAGAATAATTTTTGGCACTGACTAAGCTTTTCCAAATATGTCCGTTCCAGCAAGTACCAGGTGATAAGCTCTCAGTGTTATGTCCACGGCTTTCGCTGGCACTTTTTATTTCCTAAGCTACAACATTTCATTTTCAATATTTCTTTTATTAGTAGTAGGGAGAAAGGAGCAATTTAACCTTGTTTTCATATATCATGAGCATGTTAAGTCATTGCCAGCTGAAAACACTTTCCTTTTTATTAATTGCAAACCAGCTGTCAGCAAGAAGCACTTGTTCTCTACAGGAATTCCAAATCAGATTCATGGTAATTAATGAGAAGGAAAAGTTCAAGCTTTAATCAAGAGTTGTCTTTTTGTTTATTAGGCCATGCTGCTGCTTAGAATTTTTTTACCCCAGTGAAAACTGTAATATCTGACATTTTCAATTCCCCACTCCATGGTATCTTTTTCTCCTTCATATTTCACAGGCTGAGAGCTCTATTTGGAGGGCAGGGTGGGCAACCATGGCTAGTTTGCAACTTACTCATTCAATCAAGTTGTTCCTGTACCAAAGAGCTAGACACCTCCTTCCGAGAGTAATTCTAGCAACTTGGCTACCTCCTGTCTTCTTGTGGTTTTGTTTAGTGGGGATTCTTCCATGAGAATAATCTTTTTTCAATTTATGCTGCAGGAGCCAGGCTCCCTATTTGGAATTCACACATACGGTATTGCCAACTCTTGTCCTTCAAAAAACCCCCCAAAAAAACACAAGGACAAATAATTCAATAGTTCTAGGATTTTAAATAACAGTAAGATTTTAAATAACAGTAGTTTGCCTTTACATATATTTATGCTTTTATCATTCGGCTTAAGTGTACCTGAGGTCATATCACCCTATAGGCAAAACTATAGGCTTGAGAAGAAAGGACCTAAGCAAACCCACTCATCTGACCCAACATGAGAACAAAGTAACAACTGTATAGGTAACAAGTGTGTAAGTCGTCCAGCCCAAATAGGATAACCAGTCTAGACAACTTCAAGCCTGAGATCAAAAATAGAGGCAATGCAACTTCAGCTGCTGATTTGAGGTTTGCTTTGATTAGTCTTTTAAAAAATGGCTTTTAAGTTGCTAAAATTATATAAGCCAATGTTACCAATGGATGAATACTTTGGTGTGGAATTCTGGGTAATCTTTCACAGATGGCAGAGCAATTGCTCCAAAAGGTTTATCATGTAAGACTACAATTATGCAAAAGCTTCCATGTGTTTTCCTTAGCCTCAGCTGAATTCAACAAGCTTACCCTTGAGTAGATCAAAATACCACATTTCAAGTGTTTGTATTTTGTCTTAAATCCTGATCCAGCATTTGGATCCACACAGATTCAAACTTTTAACTGGGGATTATAGAATCATAGAATCATTAAGGTTGGAAAAGACCTCTAAGATCATCGAGTCCAACTGTGAACCCAACACCACCATGCCCACTAAACCATGTCCCTAAGCACCTCATCTACACCTCTTTTAAATATTTCCAGGGATGGTGATTCAACCACTTCCCTTATGTTTAGATCTGGTCAAAAACAAGTGGAGGTTCTCCTATACTTCTTCCTCTCCATTCTCCCCATGCTAAGAAAATATGGAATGATTCCTACTTCAGCTTTCCTGATGTGGGAAGAGAGGAGAAGGAAGGCACCCACACACTGGCTTTCCAGAAGCATGTGCCCTATTGTATCACAGAAAGCATGGTTATCTTCCAAGGCCAAGCAAGGAAAAACAGACCTGATTCAGCAAGGTTATTTCTACATATTAAGCTTGAAGTGTATGTATAATCCCATAGAAGTCAGTGAGTTTTGACCTTCCGTAGAGGTGCGTTTGAATGCTTCACTAGAGGGAAGAGAACGATGTTATCTCTACAATTACTCTAGCCTTCCCTCAGCTTCGCCACTGAACTGCGTGGTACTGACTCAACATGCCTACCTTGCTATGAAGAGACAGGCAAAAGAGCCCAACAAATTTATACGTGCCAACAAAGAGTTCAAAGCAAGTTCCTTGTGTTTAGTGGTATTATAACATCGTTTGTGATGTTAATCAAGTACAGCTGGAAATTAAGCATATAATTGCAGAGTTATAGACATTCCTAGGATATAATTAGATGCTTTCAGACTGCTCATATGGGGTGTGATTTTATTCTTTGATTCTTTCATGGGTATTGTATTAACCATGTTGAAGACCATACTTTTATTTTTCCCTTCGCAATGTTTTCTTGAATTCACAGCAAGTACCAGTCAGTGAATGACACGCTAACCTTCTTCAATAGTTCTCACACAATTAGCATAACATGCATCTGCTAGCTAAATACATAGAAACCTCACAGATATATGCCATCGTTACCTATGACCGCAGTTGACTGGGGAAAATAACTTTTTTTGAGTCCTTTATCTCCTAAGCATGTGGGGATTATGAAATGACAGCCTGCCTCCTTCATGTGCCTGTGTCCAGATGCTTTTGAACCACTGCTGCCATGATGCACAGGCATTTTTTGAGTGACAACTCTTCAGCAGTGGTGTGGCTTATCCATCCCACGCCTGCGCCCACCTGCATAATGCATCCCTCCCTTTCAGTGATTATGTGGCCCTCTTCCACACACCTGTACATGCCCAGGCTTTTGAACTGCTGCATGCACGGGACAGATGGTTTGTGGGAGGCATCTGTTGTTTATTATCCATTGGCTCCTGAAATAATTTTTATCCTTTCATTTCAGCTCTAAGGTTTGGTTTATAGAATGCAGTGGCAGATAAGGGATGAAAAAAAAGTCTTGGCAATTAACATGTCATAAAATGAGATCATTTATCTCCTTTGGGTATGGATCACTTTGGCAATGTTTTAAAAGAACAGACCATTCGGGGCATCCTGTTTTTCATGTTGTATGAGGTGAGGGTTACCAGCCAGGACCGGGATTTTGGGAAGAAGGCTAGGGACAAACCTGAGTATTTTTTCTAAGCACCGCTGGAAGTGACAAACATGCCCCACTTAACTAGATTGTAAAGCCAGTGTGTCTTAGGACTGACAGCATCAGTATGGTAAATACACATTTCATTACTTCTGGTCAGCTACCTCCAGGATTTAATTTGCTGGTGTCACAGCTTGAGCGGCTGTTTCATGCCTGTGGGGAAATTTGGCAGGGCTTGTGCATTCAGAACCAAATGATTAGCTCCAACTTCCTTCCTAGTTTATTATTACAAGCTCGTGCCACGCTAAAGCACTTAGGAAAAAAAAAGGGGGGTTGGAAGTAAATCCCACAATGTGATGCCTGTTCACAGTCATTTCCAGAGCAGGGATGAGTCATGCTAGTGGAATTTCCAGCCAATAACCAGGTCCAATTAAAATAAAAAGGAGGGGGAGGCAAGGAGATATACAACATGTCAAATAAACAATATTCAAAGAGTAATAGGAAAATAAATGGTGTGCAGCAGAGCTCAGAGTTCTCTTTTCAGAAGTCTATATCCTCAGTTTATTCCCCTAAAACAGTATGAGTTTTACACATGAGGAAGAGATCAAAGTTGCAAACCAGCTGCTAATTTTATGTACTTCAGCTTTTGAACGTCTCACTCTGAAACACATTGGGCCAGGACCCAGTTATCAAAAGTGCACACAGTTACATGTTCTGCTGACTTTAGGAGGAGCTGTGGATGCTCATCAGCTCTGTAAAATTAAAGTACTGGTAACTGCATCACGTTATCTAATGGTAGACAAGTGGAACTAAGACCCTGAACAAATCTGACTTCTGTCAGCTCCTATAGAGTAAACCCTGAAGTATCACAGAGTTTTCAAAGTGGGCATTTGAAATCCCAAAGCAGAGTAAATTTTAAAGCTATGAGGATCTACTACTTAGGGCAAAAGTACCATTATGATCATCTGCTGTATAATGGTCGTCAAAAATAACATCAATGTAAGTATTACAAGACAATACCGAACACTATATCCAGACCTCTTGGATGAAATACTAGCTATTTTTGTGAGTGATTCTACTAAGATATATTTTGTTCCAGTGGTCAATACCGCTAACTTCATTCTAAATCACATGATGACTCATTCTCACCAAGATTCATCTTACTTAATTTTACGTACTTAAATGGGATGACTGAGAGCCAGGATGACCTTTTTAGACAGAGTACCTGAGATCTGAATTACTTTTGAAAGTGCACTGAGCAGCCAAAGGGTCCGTGCTCCCGGCTTGGCAAAATTCCTGCAGTCCTCTGTCACCAGGTGCAGTGAGTCCAAGCCTTATAAGAAAGATAGGACCAGGATCCAGATTTCAGGATCTTGGCCTCTGCTATAGTCTTGCAGTGGTGCCTCCACAGAAAGCACATAAGAAATTTCACAAAATAAATAGCATTGCAAAACATGCATAAAAGTCACGTCACAGTATTTTTGCACCAGCTTCCTAATGTATGTTTTTCTTCTGATGGTGACAAATGATATTGAAGAACAATTCATTTTATTCAGAAATCGGAATATTATCTCCAATAAATCTACTATTCATTTGTTGGAAATTTGTTGTTTCATGTGAGTCACTGTGCAGGGAACAGAGACAAATTCTGGCCTATTTAAACTCTTTTAGTAATTTATTTTATAAAATTCTTTCTCCCTCTCTCTGTGCAGGCTAGACACATCATAGTTTTGGGATGATCCCAGTCACCTTCCAATCCTTTACAGCTGGAAAAAGGAGGGGTCTCTAAAACTCCCTTCTGTTGCAAAGTGAAGTCACCATTCAGAGCAGGCAACAGACTCTGGTTTCACACAATTTAGCTATGTTTTGAAGTATGAATTAATACTTAAATCTTTACTCTAGATGACCTTTCGGGTTCACACCTTACTTCCATCATTACCGCATCATCTGGCTCGGCCCAATATCAGATCTTTCTTATTTTCACAGCTCCCTGTTCATACTCTTCACAGAGTATTTTCTGCTAAATGTTGCAACATCAAACCTTAGACTATTTATGTTCCACATCCAGTCTCTTTACTCTTGTTTCAAAGGCTCTCAATAAAAAACATTTCATATGACTGAAACTGATATGGTTTCACAAAAAGATACAAGCAGTCTCAGAAAAAGCAGTTCTCATAGCCATGACCTGAGAAAGATCCTCTCTGAGCATAGATAAGGACGGGGTAGAAATTGCAACACACAGAGGCTTCTTTGGAATTGTTAGATATCGTTATTAGATCCTATAGTTTTAACAAAAAAAGCAAAGTCATCCTTATAGAATTTAGGGAAAAAAGTATGTCCTGAGCTTTCCACATGTTCCAGTGAATTCTGGAGCAGGCACAGACTTGACAAGTGTTGACTGCAAGAGGAAAGGATTGTTTGAAATGGTCTTCAAGAGTGTGAACAAAAATGTTACAGATTTGTAACAAAAATGTAAAGACTTCTTGAAAATAAGGATGTTTATTCCTGGGGCTTTTGTTTTTATCTACACTTCTCCACAGGTTGTGCAGAGAACTTCCCTTAATAAATACTCTTTGGAAGAAATACTCCATGGGAGAAATGGAAACCCTTATCTTCCAGATTTTCCATGCCAAAAGGAATATTTTAAGTGAAAAGATAGCAAAAGCAGCAGTTCTCAATAATTTATGATGCTTGATTGAGGTTAACACACTATTCTGGCATTCTGCTCTATGAATAGTGTCCTCAGCACTGTTGCTATTCTCAATCTTAAAAAGCCAGTAATAACAATCTGCTAGTCATATTTTATAAATGAGCTTCAACATTTCTTTGTTCTGGGAGACAGTTTTAAAGGGACAGGGTTTTTTTTTCATCCTCTCTGTGCACCAATTCAGAATATGAGGGCGTTTTTTAAGCGAACGTCAATACGGTATGTACAGTCCGTCACGTTTTGCTACCGTTCTAAAGTTAATAATCTACTTTAGAACCACTGGAAGGAAATCTTTCTTGACACTATCAACAGCTATTACGATAGCATTAAGTAAATGCCAGAATGCTAAATATGTGAAACAGAAATGTTTGCATTCAGTAAGGCTAGTATCTTTTATGTATCGCCTTGTTAGCATATCCAATATTTAATAAATTATTGCTAAATATATATTTCTATTGCATCTTTCTAGTGCAAACTGAAAAGGGCAAAACCCAAGCACAGTGATCCAGAAACCTTGATGTTGACAAAGTTTAAAAATAGTTTAGAACTTCACAGATGGCATTTCTGCCTCTTATGGATCCTAACTGCACATATACACCCCAAATACGACAGGAATTCACTCTTGGGCAGATACAGTTTGGTTTCTCTCCACTCTAGATTTTTAGCTTCTCTCTAGTACTAAAATTATGTCAAAAAGGATAATTCTTCTGAAGGCAAATATGAATTTGGTCCCCTTCCCCAACCACTAACACTTTCATCTATCCACTCAGACCTTTCTGGAGCCTCTGCAATTAAAGTTTAGCCATCCCTTGTGGATGTAACCAAACACATACAAATGCCAGATGAACCATGTGCTTTAATTAATATGCATCTTCCCGCTTGAGCCTGTATGTGAATAAGAGAAAACAAAAAAAGGGACATATTACATTGCCTCATCACTTCCCTTAACTCTGTCAAACTGGCCCTTGTAGTGATCTTCTCCAATCAATACTTGTTCTGTCTTTGGGAGAACAGTCAAAGCAAATTTCTACCTGAACAAATGTAATATGATCAGAGTTGTACATAGGCCAGATGGGAAGACAAGCTCATGTTAGGTGGCTCCTCTGTTAAATTCCGAAAAGGAGAAGTTAGGGGGGAAAGAAGAGAAAGATTACTTTCTAGGAAAAGGAGTTAATTGAACAGTATGCTCCACATATACATTATTCTAAGAATGTACATACTCTCCATCAACTGAGAGTAAGTGCTTTCACAGCAAAGTGACTACAGGTCAAAACACATCCAACTATACTTCAGTTCCCTCTCCATCATAGAGGGAAGAAGATGGAACAGATCACACCAGGAAAATGCTGAAGGAGAAGGCAGAGTGAGTGAGAAATTAATGTAGATTTTTAAGAACTTGGATTATTAGAAAGAAATGTCTCTTTCCATGGTGTCAAACGGTCTTTGAGGTGTCTTATATTTCAGAGTGCCCTATGGGAGATGAGAAGGAATACTGGAGGAGACGTGTTTTCTGGATGATGAAGGACAAATTCATTCATGCTGTTGAGTGCTTCTGCTCCAAAATTGTGGATTCACCTGTGCAAATGATGGAAGTCTGTAATACAAGCTTCTGATGCTGAAACAGCTTCTGAACAGCTACTGATGCTGAAAGGTGACATTAGAAAGTAATACAGAAAATTCCTGGTGTTCAATAGAACGTGAAGACTGATGTTGCACCATGAGAACACTGTCACCATGACATGCTCCATCACTGCTGTGCAGCTGAGAGGAACTGGACTGGTGTCAGCTGAACTTCGTCTTACGTGCTCTGGCAGAGAGTATGACGGAGGGGTAGAGATGGGCCTTATGGCTACTACAAAAGTGAAAATGCCTTCATTTTGAATTGATAGGGTCTATATATAGCCTTCATATGTGCACAAGTGAACTAGTTCTTAAAGACAGCATGCAATGCTTTGCTATTTGCATTATCTACAAAGAGCACAGTTGGGAGGAAGTTAGAGTTTTCGTTTATCTGAGAAACTGGAGACCATTGGTGGTTATCCAATTCATTTGAAATCACAAAGCAACTTAGTGGGAAATGGTGGAAGAGAACAAGACTTTCTGTTCCCCCCCATGTTAATCTATAATAAGAGAACAGACTAGACCCCAATGAATAAACTTATAGATAGGGGCTATTCCAGGAGCCTAACTCCTTGTTCCATGACTCCAAGTGATTTTAATGGGAATTAGGCACCAAAATGCTCTTAAGTATTTTCAAAAACCTCTATTTTTTCAAATATGTTCTAATGCTACTACAGAGGTTTGGAAATTTGAAATAAGTAGCCATTAATAGAAAAAAATAATAATTTTCTGTTTCAGATCAGATTTTCTGACACGAAAAATCCAGAAGCAGATGAGGGGTACGTTTTGTCCCCATCTAAGCTGCTGACTTCAGTTTGGTCTGGAGTTAGCCTTAAACAAGTGGTCTGCCTTATTGCCACTCATTTTTCTATCGCTCTCTGCCCCTCAACCTTCCCAGAAAAAAAGCCCCAAACACCCACCAACCCTTTCTTCAAAGGTCACAGGAGCCACGGCATGGTCAGGGAAAAAAAAGTCTAAATCCAGATCACCAGCCTTCCTATTCTGTGCTCTAAAATACTCACTACCTTTCTGCCCAAAGCAATAACCATAGTGTGGCTATGGCTATCCCCTGAAAGATTGCTTAGTCAGGTTCAAGCACAGGCTTATTTTGTCTTCAGATCCAAGTGGAACTTTTGATTACCCTGTTGTGCTCATGTGTTCTCTAAATTGGCAAGAGCTGACCAGATAACCTGCTAAGATTTTCTCATGTTATTTTTACATAGTTCCTACAGTTCAATGGTTTATTTTTCTTGCTAAAGTATTTGCTGTGCTGGTTTTTGGGGGTTGGTTGTTTTGCTTAGTGGGGTTTTTTTGCTTTTTCCCAACCTGTGCTCAAAGAAAGGCAAGCAGCCAGTACCATTTCCTCGATTACTAGCAAGAGATGAACTCTGTAATTCTCTGTACAGCACAGGATCAATTGCAAATCCACACAGAACATTTCAGTTGTTGCTACAGCCTGATTTTCAATTCATTTCTAGTGTGGCTTTAGGCTCAGCTCAGCCCAGCCATTTGTACTGATTTGATAAATTCCTACCCACAGAAGAGTTCTCCATCACACTACTGCTGGCAGCGTGCTGCTCGGTAGTCATGAACACTACCAAACTCTCTAATGCTGCAAAAACTCAGAGCTTGTCACTGCCACCTTCCCCTGCAGGGATAACTCCAGCAGGATTTATTTGGTCATAGTTTAGTAGCAAAAGTTTAGTTTTTAGTACAGCTGCCACAGGTTGACTTGAAGGAAGTGAATGAGAGGAGCGAATACAAAAAGCTTAGGAAATGGAGTCAGGATCCTCAGCTGTGGGGTAAAGTCCTTTCAGGTGTAACATGTGCCACCCCACCTGCCCAGAGGAAGAGACTGGCCAGGGGAGAATGACTGCTGTTACCTATCGGAGGGATGACAGTCTAGGTTACTGAGTGTTATATGGCTTTCGTGAAAGATAAAATTCTGCTACAACGTCCTCTCCTAGCAGCTTAATGGCTTCAACTTGGAAAGCAGAATCTTCTGCAACTGTGTTTACCAGATCAGGAAAATAATAATTCCTTCTAATTCTACTCTGATATACAGCCACCACATTTATCCTTCATTGGGATCCACTTGTGTGCTATCACAAGAACTTACTTAAATATTCTGCACACCTCTGTGTGTAGAACTAAAATACGGAATAACCTGTTACCTTCAAAGTGAGGAGGCCTTAATGACATTAAGAACTTTTATGCTGAGACTTCTGTACTTGGCGTGGGATTCATCTGGCTTTGTTTTATCAAACTAAAAATTGGCCATACAGTCAAATCTCATCATCTAGGCTCCCCCTGTACCCTGTAGGAAGAGACGGATGTGAAGAATTTGATTTATCCACCTAAGATTAAACAAACTGCCTTCTGCAGATGCTTTTCTCTCTCTGTGCACCTTCCTTTTAAACATCAAGAATCAGATGAGACCAGAAACGTCAGCTGTGTATTGTATGATGGCAGCTGCAACTCAGACTTGTATTGCCATTTTTATGTATTATGGCTCCTAATCTTTTTTGTCTAAATTGATACTATAAGGTTTAAATTTTGTTTACCTAGTCTCTTTTTCAGCAGCATAAAAGTACGTGATGGCCATGACTGAGCAAGGCATATAACTTTAAGCATACAAAAGGTCCTAGTCAGCGAAAGATGTAAGCACATTCATAAATCCTCTGCCTATGTGACAAAGGCTGGCCCTGCGTATAAGAATCAATCAGGAGATCAAGGTCTTTCTTTCTGAGTCACCAAAGAACAATAAACCTCTGAAACTTCCTTCTGATTTGTTTTGTGTCTTTTATGAAGTGAGGTTGCTAAAAAGTCATTCAAAGGATAATAAAAATCTTGGTTCATTAGGTGATGCTGAGAACCCTGTTCCGCAGGTTTGGTATTCTCTTCATACAAATTATTATTCCTTGCTGCTGTCACGTGGTTTTTACACTTGGCAGTTATTCAGTGGCCAACAGGGATGCAGACAAACCTTTATAAATACATTAATCAGCCTAGTATCTTAGGCTGAGGTAGCTCAGCAGTAATAGTATGGAGAGCATACAGATCAAATTTCTAGCTGGTTTGGCAGTTATAAAGCCTTTGAATGCAGAGTTTATAGAATTAAACCTTAGCCATTAGCTTTCTTTTATATATTTCTCTTTTAATACTTGACAGAGCTTTTCCCCAGGCATGACAATGGCTAGCCAGGCAAGAGAAGGCTTAATACACTGAGAGATGAAAGTCAGCTGAGAAAAGGGTGTGTGGAAATCGTCAATGGGAAGTTTGTTCCCTAAAGCAGAATTGACTGTAAAACAAAAAAATATAATTTTAGAACACTGTTTCCTCATCTTAACTCAGCATGCTAATCCTTTACTGTCTCTTCTGAAAAGGATAATTTCAAAAACAGCATGACCTTAAAAGAGTCAACATGACCTTTCCCAGACATACCCCATAGTAAATATTTACTGAACTTCGTTTCATAGGCATTAACTCATTGGTAATATAAAAAGCTTTCAGGTCACTAGACAATGTAATATATAATATTATCATTCTGACACATAAAAATATGCACAGTTTAAAAGTGATAATGATTTCCTTTCCTAGTTAACTTCTAGATACGAGTTCACCATGTATTGGTTTATGTTGTTGTTTGCTTCTTCCATTTTATGAAGTATTTTTGTCACCAGTGAAAGGTAAGAATGGAGATGATGACATGGATTTTTTCACCTTTTCTTTAGTTCACAGCAAGTGGTGCTTCCATACATAAGCGCTGGTTATTTTGCATTAATCCAGGCAAGAAATATTTTAGTCTAGTTAGCTGGCTGCCATTTGCCATTCTCAGTGTGGTCGTTTCTCAATAACTGCAATGCAAATATACAAATCTCTCTTATCTCATCAAATTCTGCACTCAAAATTCAAGCAATAAATATATTGCCTAAGCTCTTGCCCAACCCTTTGACTGAACCAAAACATTTTTCACAATCCTCCTGTGAGCAGACCTGCCTGTACTTTGGAATACCAAAATTCAGGTTCTTCTTTTTCCACATATGTGACCATGAAAAGTCACTAAGATCAGTTTTATAAATGTGAACCCCCATGGCAATGGAAGCTGTTTGGTAACCAAGCCAAACGAGTGGCTTCTGTTAGTTATTTATAGCTTTTTAAATTTTTAAATAAATTCTTGATTTATTCTCCACCAGGTCCTTACTGATATCTTTCAGTTTTTCCTCCACTTCCACTCCAGTGTGCCCATACAGCAATAAAACCCCTTTACTATCAACATCAGACTACATTTTTATTTCTCCGCTCAGGTTTATTCCTGATGTAATTTTTGCCACCTAACTCAGGTGCCAGGAGAGTCAATGGACAGAAGTATGCTCCTGACAAAGCTGTTTCCAACCAGCCTTCAGAAATTTAAAGAAGCAGAGAAGGGAGAAAGTTTGGTGTTTGGATGGGGGGTGTGTGTGTGTGTGTGTGTGTGTGTGACTAAATTACAATAGATTATATTAAGTATTGCAGCTCCAGGCATGTTCTTGTGATGATTTCTCAAGTGATACCAGGAATGCTGAGAGCACACAGAATAAAGTTATGGCTCAGTGTTGTCATCGTGTTTTCTTCAGAGGAGAAACCCGTCACCCAACAGCACTGTGAGCTCCCTACATCTCATAGCACCAGAAGTCATTTGCAAGCAACAGCTTCTCCACGGCTTAATGAAACACGGGCAGTAACAGACTAGGTGCATACTCTGAGTTCACTTCAAGCACAATCATTGGTTTAAATTACCAAAAAAAGATTTGGATCATAAACACAATCAGTTACCACAGCTCAGCCTATAAGCAAAGTTGTACTTATCTATGGTAACCAAATTGGCCATGCTCTGCTTATCCCTGCTGCTGCAAATACATCTCTTAGTATGTGCGTGAAAGAGTGAACATTCATACTTGCATTAAGTATTTGCATGTTTATGAATAAACTATAATCCATTTGACAGTATTCTTCTTTCTCATCTTATTAGCCCGATAAGCTCTTCATTCAGTTCTCACACTTTGCATACCAAAAAGACACTAAGAGAAGGACATCGATGTCCTTATAAAGATGCATACAAGTGCAGAAAGTCTGCATAAACAGAAAAGACTAGACTCACACTAGAGACCATGCTGCAAAGAGCAGGAATGTCTTAGTATCGGCCACAGTAAAAACAGAAGCTGGAGAAATGTTGGGGTTTTTTTTCCTGTTTGTCTCTACTTGAAAGGGGGAAAAAAGGCATGCATGAGTGATGGTAATGGAAGAACTATTTGTGTCCAATTCACTGGAAAAACAGTACAAGGACATACCATCCTTGTGAAATAATTTGTCCTGTATTCCTTGAACCAGATGAAAGTCCCATTTTGTACAAAGTAATATGTGCAGATGAATACAGATTTGGGAGATCTATTATTCTCTCAAAACACACTGCCTCGGTGTAACTCGTCTTCACCTCTGTCATAAAAACAGGCTTCTTTCCGAGTGCTTCATACTGTCATAATGTGTGACTTTTTCAACTAACCTAGAATAGATTTGAAAGCGCACAGCAGCAATGAGGAGTTATTCACAATTAGGGCTCTTGCTGTGAAACAAAACTGACACGTGTTCCTGAAACATATAGCAATTAGCAAGTGTGAAATCAAAAAATCACACCACAACAATTGTTACCAACGCGCGCAGAAGCAAAAATAAAATGAAAGAGCTACATCTTTATAATCCTGGATAGCTTTGCAATTCAGAGTGATCTTTATGAGCACATAACAATTTCATGCCCTAAGATGAGGCTCTGTGCCTCACACCGACACATCTGAGCTCCTCAAAATTTTCCTCTTTACACCACTAGCAGATACAAGGTGCTATTATCCCAGACTCTCTCCCCATTGCTAGTTCCCTAACCTGGCAAGAAGCTTGTGGAGGAGCAGAAGATTTTGAGATCTAAAGAAAGATTCAAGATCATATCTGTTTCACTTAATAATCAAAACGTTTTCTCCTTTTGCAGCTCCGAGAAATAACAGGAGGTCCAGTATTGTGCCTGGTGCAGAACAGTGCATTGGAGCCTGTTCAGCACAGGAGCTGTTGTGTTACCTCTAAGTTTTAAGGGCTAACAGAGCAAATCCTTCTTCCGTATCAAATTAAATAATAACAAAAGAAAAAATTGTACTTCCTACAATAATGAGGCCCACTCTTGGTTGAAATCTCCTGCTACAATCACATTACAAATAATTCTAAATGACACAAAAACACGTCTCTGCCAGCAAAAAGCAGTCTGCATCTACACATGGTAAGACAGAAGTTGGAAAGTAAAGACCATGCTGTTTTATTAAGCTGTCCTAGAAAAGCCAGTAGCTATCATTCAGACGCAGGTCAGAAAAAAAACTGTTGTCCAAACTGGCATGAATGTAGCTTGAAATCAAATGCATACAAGTCTCATCATCACCTGCTACAGCACAGTTTGATAACTGTAGATGTGAGGATGGAAACAAAGCCACCTTTTCGATTCAAATGCGAATCCAATCTGTTCCCCTTGGGTCCCGGTCTGCCAGGTTAGTGGCAAGATCATCCTTCCCTATTTCACCCCAGGGAAGCTGTGATCTCGACACGTGGTCTCAGAAGTGTGCCATCCCTCGCTGTGGCTAAGCCCGACACTACTCTGATTTGCCCTCATGGCTAGGCAAAGCACTGGCAGTGTATTTTGCACTAGATGAAAAGCACTCATTTGAGATTTTTAAAGGTATTTACAGATCCAGTATATAAATTTTTGCTTTTGAAAATCCCACGGGCACCAATTTGTACCTTCACAGACCTAAAAATCTGGCCTTTATGACTTCCATACCATGGACCAAAGCATGATTCCTGCAGTACTAGGCTAACCCACTGATGTTAGCAGTTGATTTATATTTGTTAAGCGAACTCAAGTATTTTATCTGAAGCTGAAAAACTTGCCCGTTATTTTATTCAAACTCATGTTTTGAAAAAATTATTAAGAACATATTTGATATCCACATCTTACATGGTGGGTTTTTTTTTTTCTTTCATTGCAAAAGCAGCTCAGAATGAGGATCTAGGGAGAAAGACCAAGAGCACAGATAGAATAATGATTATAATTCAAACAAAACTCCTCAAAGGGCAGAAGAAGTTACAACTGTGATAACTAATTGTTTCTACATACACAAAAAATGATAAGAAGAATTTTGCCCTGGTAAGACAGAATTTTTTTAAGAGGGATTTAATTAAATACCTCTCGGATTTTTTTTTATCTTTTTTTTTTTTTTTGAGATTTTAACTGTCAGGCAGCATATCCAAAAGAAAAATGATCCCATCCAGGAAGTAATTATCTGCATTAAGTGTGCTGTTTGACTTCTTTCCTGCTACAGTGATCTCTGGCAGAAGGAGGAAGCAAGGAAGTTGGGGGAGGAGGAAAAAAATTGATTCAGTAATTTGAGAAGTTAAAGACATTTCTCTGTGTTCCAATTAACAGAAGGAGGGCTTGTTCTGCTGTGGGAGCAGCACAAGTTTCATAAAAGCAAGGACTATTTTAGTGACTGTGTGTCATGTTAGAAACTGGAGAAACATAAGGGGCTTGACACAGCATTATTTGCTCTGAATAATAACCCCCTAGAACCACTGTTAATCAGAACTGTTATTACACGTTGGGTGATCAGATTCGGGGGGCTCCATCCACACAGGACAGTCAGTTCCAGGTACGGGCAGATGTTGAAGCTCTCGTTATCTCGGCTTTGCTTTTCCCCGGTTCGGCTGGCTGCCCTGGGCTGCCACACAAGGACAGATGTGCAGTACAAGTCCTTCAGGCTCTTCCCTTCCCCGCTGGCTCCAGTTCAAGACTACACCTATTCACCACAGAAATTTGTTTATAAGTTTTCAAGGTGGATGTATTGCTCATATTCTTAGAGCCCTCTTTATAAATGTTTTATTACCCCTGACTTTGGTTTATCACAGCTCCTGTTATCCTAGATAATTGAGAGTTGAATCGAACACTTAATATTTAAAATATGTTTCTTGTGTGTTTCAGTGATGTCAGCTTACTTATTGAATCCCTTCACTGGTTATCCCCCACACACTAATCTTTTGTCCTTTTCCCCAAAGACTGTTGTAATCATTATTTGATGCTAGTCTCTTCATATTATTACCTGCCTTTTGTTCTGCCAGTAACAGGAGACACAAGTACTTATTTCTGCTTCTTTCCTTACTGCTCCTTGTACATGACAGTGTCTTGCCATAAATAAGCAAGAATGCCTCCTTTTTATAGAGGTTTGTAATAAAACTCAACAGCTTCTGTCAATTTGCTTCATGAACATATTTAGAAAATATATAAATAGGAAACAAATTTCATATAAAACTTGTACGTGGTTTGCTCCCATGTTCCTCACCTTTAAAATAAATTTTAAAAAACAGTAGATTAGAAACATAAGTGTTTTGTGTCTCTGATTTATCTGTGTGTTGCATTCTACAGTCTCTCTCTCTTTCTCCTGTATCCTTTTTTTTCTTGCTCCTGACTGATGTGAATTGATGCTGCTCCTTTGGAGACCAAGCTGGTTACCTCATCCAGTGGTGATAGCAACCAGCCCAATGGGTTTCCAGTCCTAACAGGAGCTCTCACTGCTTCTTCAGTCTGCATTGCAGGCGTTCAGCACAGCTATGGGATAATTAATCTATTTTAATTTCCATTGCTTTGCTCCCCAAGAGGATAAGGGTTTTGTGTCTCCTCTCTTCTGTGCAGAAGCATGTCATCCTTAACACGCAAGACCTTGACCTGAACTAACACGACAACTCCACGAATAATTTTTTTTTAAAAGCTTTCAGTTGTGAAACTATTTTCTGATGTCAGCCATGGTGGCACAAAAAATCCTTCTGCTAAGTCTCCACAGATTACTCTGTGCACAGAAACTGTGCTTTTTGACAAGAAACCAAGAAAAGTCAACCTGAAATAATCACATATTCCTCTATGCATGATAGCTGCAGTGACTAATCCCAATTTGCTGCCTTAAGTCCCTGCTTCTGACTCCCTCCCTTTCAAGCCCACCCAGTACTGAGAACAAATGAGAGTGGAGGAGAAAAGGCAATTTGTACTCATGTTCTCTCCCCACCATGCTTCCTCCCACTCTGACTGCAGTAGCAAAGGAGTATGTTTTGGTTGACAATTTGAGCCTAAATTCCCAGCTATTATGTTAACGAATAATAATGAAAGAATATTTCTTGGTTAATTATGTGGCTCTACTGTTGATATTGCAGCTGAATGGGGAAGACTACATTTCTGGTACAAATGTAACATGGGAAATGCCAAAGCCACAGACTTCTTGGATTTTCACTCACTTTTCCAAGAAGTTTGGGAGCATTTCAGTCTTGTAACCTTCTTGCCACTCTGAGGGAGAGGATCCCAGACTGAAGTTCAGATCTAGACAATTTAAATTGAAAAGCTGATTAAAGCTGATGTCAAGATTGCAAAATGCTCTGTATTTCTGTGATATGATATCTTTCATTGGAGAATTTCAAAGAACTTTTCTAATACATGTTAATGAGACCTCACAAGAATGCTATAAATACAATATCATGTGTATATGATTCATGCGGCTTATTAATTTTACATCACCTACACCATTGTTTGAACAAGAGTGACAGAGCAGCATTCAGCAAATTCCTCTGTGAGAACTTAGCCAAAATAGCAATACCTGTGTCTTCAGGGGTCAATTTGCCACAAGGCTGGCTCTAGTTAGAGAGATTCAGGCTGAGAGAGATGTTCCCTGCTTACCACAACCCTCCTATTGCATGATTGCCCTGCAAAGCAACAACAGTATAGCTCTCTTGCCAAAAATGTTGAGCGCTCATCTAACAAGAAAACAAATTCTATAGCAGCTTCTATGCTAAGCGTACCATACTATGCCAATGGTCTGTAGCAGGGTCTAAGGAAGAGAAGGAATTTTGCTGGGGGGTGGACGTGGATACAAAAGGTATAGATCCTCTGTGGGACTTGATTTTAATTATAAAGCAGGAGAAAAAACGATATATAATCTCTTAAATTTACCTATGCCCTTAACTAAAAGACATTTTTACTTAGCTTAATTAACTATTAATACTGAGTTCCTGAAAAGCCCTTAGTAATTTCAAAGTGTTCACTCTACTCCTGTGGCAATTACCTGTCTAAGAAGTTCTACAGACAAAGTAATAACCAAGACACGTGAAGGATTTGTTTGCATGGTACTTTACAGGAACTGTGAGCCAGACAGACGCTATTTAAATGAGATAAGTAAGATGCTACAGTCATACACATTGATGAGAGGTCAAGCGTATTAGCATGGGGTTAGCGCTAGCATAGTTTCCTGCTAGCTTAGAGGATGGGTAGGTGAGCTAATGCCTGTCTGTAAATATCATAAGCTAAATGAATGGTTAAAGGCCCCACAGAGGGTAAATAATAAAACCGAAATCACAGTAACTAGATTTCTTTAGCCCAGTCTCAGTGGAATCAAGAAAGTTGGATCAAGCCACTCATTTCATAGCGATTTCTTTCTTTAATGCATACAGGATGATTGATGTGGTAGAATTCAGCCAAAACAGGGAAGGCAAATTTTGCTGCAACATTCACAGAGGTGGGAACACTGAGACGGGGTGGAAGGAAAGGAGAAATCCCCAGTAACTGCACTGCTCTCCCAAAGCAAAGAAAGGAAGAGAAAGAGGAAGGGAAGATGCTTCCTACCATCAAAATGGGAGGAAGGACAGAGAGAGTAGCTGTCTAGGCTTCAGCTGAACCCCAGGAGCTTCAGCTCTTAACTGGATATCAGTAACATAAGAATATAAAATTGTAAATTGCTTCCCATTTATGTTTTGGTGGCTCAATGTTGTTAATACTAATTAAAGCTTTCTAATCTATGAAATTAGTGGCTAATAAAGATCAGTGAGAATGCCACTCTTCTCACACTGAAACCCATACTTGTCTCTTGTCTTTGTGAATGGCTTCTCTCTAAACCTGAATCTAAACAACTCTGAACTTCTCAATATTCAAATCCGAGAGCAGATTCTGTGGCTAGAATAATCTCTGAATCTCACTTCTGAACTCTAAGCCATCCATAATCACTACAAGTTTCATTCTGTTAGTTGCTACGATTGCTAAGAATTCAAGTCTGCAAATTTTAATTTAAATGGAAAAATATCTACTCTCTGCCTTTGACAACTCAAAAAACACACTGAAGTTTAAACCAAGTTGAGTGAGGGATTTCAGCCTTTTCTGTAGTAATTAAAGACCAAATTAAAAACTGCCATTTAAAATGTTTCTGTCTTAGTCTGATTTGCTGTCCTGTAAATGCTCTGCATGGATGCGTTCTGTTTCTTTGTCAGTACAAAAATGTTCTGACATCCCCAAAAATTTCAGCTGAAACAGTGGGGAAAACATCACAAAATCCAAGCGCATCTGCTTGCATGTTGCAGCAACACAGCACAGCCCTCCCCCTATTAGCCACTGACTTGCTAAGGACGATTAAATCCAGGAAAAGCTAAGAAAAAAATTGATGACAAAGCATGTGCGATCACTGAGAGACAACCTGAGAGTAACCGTTGTGCACTGGGATCGGTCAACCATGGAGTGTCTGGGAGACAGTCGCTTCTACAGACTGAAAGGGTTTCTGAAAGGATTTATCGCTATTTGTGGTAGCGTACAATTTGGAAAAAGTGCCCTTGTGAAAGACCTGATGGAGTTAAACTTAGAATGGCCCCTATTCTCAAGAGTTAATAACTTTCTGGGGGAAAGACATTACCTTAGGACCTACTGTATTTCAGAGGACGAAAGAAAAAGGCAGTTCTGGGTTAAGGAGATGGGGAAAGGAGGTGGAGAAGTCTCATGTGGTAGGAACAATAACTTACTCCTTTGACCTGCAGAAGGTTGGGTGAAGCTGCGCAGGGGTTTGCCAAATAAGTCTAGCAGGGTTTATGAACTTAAGGCTCCCAGTTTCGAGACCAGAGGCTCCAAATTTGGTCCTTTCTATTAATGACATCTGCAAGGGAGATGTATTATTTATATGTATTTTAAATTAGCTAGTGACCTGAGCTATATCTATTATAGTCCAAATGCAGTTTGAAAATCATTCATTATATAAATGAGGTTTGAACTGAACATAACTGTTTACGCAGAAGACATCCATTTAGTGAGTTGGCATTTCTTCATTACCCAAAATATACGATAATTGTCCATGTAATTCCTTCAGCAAGTTAATTGCACACAGTCCTGCTCCTCGATGGAAATTACCTGTCAGCCTCACATAATTATTATGCATCAGTCTCAGTTAATATTCATTAATTCATGCTATTGCATACATAGGATTGTATTGAAACTGGGCTCAATTCATAGTAAGGTGAGCACCTTTTTAAAAAAAAAAAAAAACTACAACAATGAGGTTTTTACAACATAACTAACTAAAAACCTGACTCCTGATCCAATGAATGAAGTGCTACACGGCGCGTGATGGGGCGCTCAGTACTCAAGAGGGAGGAAAACCCTTGGAGTGGGGAGCCCCAAGATCACAGTTCCCTTTCTCCAGGTGCTGGGCACCACTAAGCCTTGTCTCCCACCTCTGGACCCCTCCAAGACAAAATAGCCCCTTTCTGTCATGGAAGCGAGGGTTGCTGCAGGGCGCGGTGCCAGCCACGGGCAGCTGGGAGCAGATGGCAGCCTGGGGGGGCCCATGGTGCCTTGGCAACGCCTGCCGCAACGCTCTCCACCTTGGTCTGCTCCCCTCCCTCTGCGTGGGCAGGCTCACCCCAGCTGGCTTTCAAGTGCCTGCCTTAGGACAGCACTAACTCCCAGAGTGTCTTCCACAGCTTCCCAGGGGGGTTTAGCATGCTGGAGGCTGCTAGCGGCACCAGAGCCAGTTGCTTATAGGTGACTGCAGTGCAGAGTAGTCTAATATTTCAGAAAGGCTGAGAATCTTACCTGCCTGTAGGTGAATTGACAGCAATGTATTTCATCTATACTTGTTTCACCATGAATGGTGCTCTGAGACATCATAGTAATAAAAATATGATATTTGAGCCCTGTGGTTCCCTAATGTCCTGCACGTTAAAGCTGCAATGGTCCCCCTATAGTTCTGCAATGACCCACAGTCCACCAGTAATTATTAAGACATATAGCAAGGCCATATAAGATCACAAATAGTCTGAAATTTTTGCTGTTCCTTGTACCTGTTTCTTCATTTTCCATCTCATTCAGGTATTTGTACCACCCTGTCCTGGTTTTGGCTGGGATAGAGTTAAATTTCTTCCAAGTGCTGTGTTTTGGATGTAGTATGAGAAGAATGTTGATAACACACTGATGTTTTAGTTGTTGCTAAGTAACGTTTACACTAGTCAAGGACTTTTCAGCTTCCTGTGCCCTGCCAGATGCACAGGAAGCTGTGAGGGAGCATAGCCAGGACAGCTGACCCAACTGGCCAGCGGAGTATTCCATACCATATGACATCATGCTCAGTATATAAATAGGAGGTGTGGTCCAGGAAGTAGCGATTGCTGCTTGGGCGTTGCTCGGTGGGTGGTGAGCAATTGCATTGTGCATCACTCATTTGGTATATTCTATTATTATTTTTATTATTATCATTTTCCCTTCCTTTTTTGTTCTATTAAACTGTCTTTATCTCAATCCATGAATTTTACTTTTTTTTTTCAAATTCTCTCCCCCATCCCCTGCAGGGGAGGATGGGGGGTAAGCGAGCGAGAGTCTGTGTGGTGTTTGGCTGCCTGCTGGGTTAAACCACAACACACCCAAAAAGAGTGGGAAAAAGGTGTATGCTGATACATCAGAATAGATACAGCTACATCCCTTTTGCACACACATGACAAACTACAGGGTGAAAGGTAATGGTAAATCAGGGTAGTAACATTCACTCCTGCAAGGAGAGATTCCCTTTGCAAGAGGGACGGGAAGGTGCATTATGCAGCTGGAGGTGTATTTTGCATTTTGTACCAAACTGATCAAATTTATTCTACTTTCACTGGAAAAAAGACTTTAATTTCTAACAGAGTTTGCTGCAAGTGTGTCACTGTACTGTAGAGTTTTATTGTGCAAAGGGATTCAGTTCTGACAGGAAGCATTTTCTGTCCCTGCCACATCTGAGGTAGAGGTACAGAACTGGAGGGGAATCCTTGAAGTGTGGAATTGACATTGCCCTCAGATCACGTTCAAGACACTACATCAGACACGTTGTTTACTGTCATCTCCAATTTACCCTATGTGACACAGCACAAAACAACACGTACCACAAAAGAAAAAGCATGAAACAGAGTATGTGATACACTTAGCAAATCTATCAAGAACGTCATATATATGTGTGTGTGTGCACATCTCCAAAAAACCACAAAGAGCATTCAAATGACTAGTTCAAAATAAATGCAAATCCACAAGCCCAAAAAAAATCTGACAGAAGAAGGTCTTACCAGCTAAAAATGTACGTTCTGTGACTAAAAAGGGTAAACTGATAATCTAGGTCAGGTTTCCACTGGTTGGTGACTGCTCTCAGCCTTTCTGAACCTTTTTCTTCCTGATCCTTACACATCCTCATGTTACAACTTTAAAAAAAATGCATTGTGACTCTGGATCCCGTACTGTTTGGTTAACTAAATAAGGGGCTTTGCCAGCCAATGCTTTATAATACTATATTTTGTATTAGATATTTATAGAGGAAAATACTCTGCAGTGGAGTCTGTATCAGAAGGGAACATAAATTCCCAGAACACAGACCCCGCCCAGTCAAACTCTTTATGATCATGAGGGCACCCAAAAAAGAGAGAGAGTATGAAGTAACTTGAACAAGAGTGTATTATACAGATTAAAGTCACTAACTGCAATGAACTCAATCCCTATAGCATTTTATACTCTGTGCAGGGACTAAATAGGAAGATCTAAACAAAGTGACTGTATTGCTGTTAGCGTAAATCCCTGCTTCTAGGGACTGCTGTGTTCTTGTCATACTCCTCAGAGGATTAAGAGGAGCACCTCCCTACCAATTTCACTTCCCCTTATAGACATCATATTTCTGTAACCACCATAGAGATCAGATACCACCAGGTTGCAGCAAATGCAGTCCAGTATTTCTTTTTTTGTTGGATAAGAAAAGAAGGCAATCAAAATTTGTTCGATAAGATAGCTCAGCACTCAACACCAAAGTGAGTCAGTCAAGGTCAGCAGTGCCTCCATGAGTCAGTTAGAGACCAGCATTAAATGACCCCTCAAAACCCAGCTCCTTTCTCACAGGGAGTCAATAAGTTACAAAAGAAGGTTTCAAAGATGAAAAGTTAATACATACAGAGAAACTCTTACATCTCCAAAAATAGAACAACTGACTGCCTGTCCCCTCGGCACCTCACCAGCCCTCCAGCAGGAGAAAGGAGGAATGTGGGTTTCCGTTTTATATGCTTTACATATCATACAGATGGAGAACATTTCTTCTCATCCATTCCACCTCCCTATCAAGATGCAGAGTCAACAGACAGCAAAAGGAAGTTTACAGCATCAGTGCAGTATTAAAGCGTTTTATGCCCCAAAAGTAGGAAACTTTAGAATAAACTTTCTCTAAATGGTCATAAAACTCTTTACTTCAAATTCATGTCCCTCTGTCAGCCTTATATACAGAGCCTCAATAGATTGTTTATTTTGGTGGGAATGTCTGACCATGTACAAAAATCAGAATTTTCTATTGAGTTTTGGTACACGTAGTTCTGTGTGTCTCAGAGTGGACCAAGAGTGATAAAGTTGTCAGAGATATGCTAGTAGTTCTCCTGCTGTTCTCATACTACCAAACACAAGGCAGGACTTTAGTGTTTAAGCTGACCTCAAAAGGGCTTACATTCCTTAGACTCTGGTTAGGGGAAAAGCTATATCAATCTGTTAACAATTTTAATATTCATAAAACAGGGTTGTCTTAGACGCGCAGCTCAAGATGATTCAGGAATGCAAATTGTAATAGTAACAAAATCTAATTTTTTATGTCAAGATCACAAAAAAAGCCTAGAGCCAGTCTCCCTCCCAATTCAGGAAAGGAAGTGAATCAGTCTTATTTAAGTATGTCATATATATCTATGTCAATCACTTAAAGATTCTGCCCATTTAAATACATTTCTGCACATCTAAGTAGGCTGAGGATGAAAAGCCAGGTTCAAATGTATGCCATTTTGAACTTAAAGTGGTGAATAATATATCTTCAGCTGGTGCTCTGAGTTACTTTTTCTGTTATTATAGATCTTAATCCAAATTTCCTGTTGTATTTCCGGTACTTCCCCTTCCTGTCCTGAATGGAAAACAACATATCCAAAAACTTCAGTGGCTGGAAAAAGTTCAGGTTTAATACTCAGCCAGGGTTTATTTGCAGGATTAAAGAGGAAATTTCATATTTTTTTGAAACTGATTAGCTCAGCCCCAGTTATGGCACCTCAGAAAGATAATGACAGGACAGCATTATAATATCAGTTGCCACATAATAATAATTCTCTATGCTCTCTAAGCAAGTTCAAGGAAATACCTAGTGTGGTTTTGTACACTAACTCAGCATCCTATTCCATTATGGAATTTCTTTAAAGTGGTCTAATTAGCCTTTACAGGAAATACATAATTTTCAATTTTTTCTTCATGGCCCAGGAGATGGTTCCCTGAAGAGAAAGATCTGAAATCCACAGCTTTTTATATCATCTCTAATTATATGAAATGGAGATCTGTCACTTGAGTAGGAGATGTCCGAAAGAACAAGCACATGGAAAAATTGTGGTATTTTTGCAGTTGGAATTAAAGAAATAAAATATCTGGAAGGAAATTAGTTAGATGAGGTGTTAGATTAGACTCATGAAGTGTCTGTTTGATGCCCACTGAAAAGGTAACACCACTTTCTTGTCAATGATATCTTACACATTTCAGCCGGTATAACCAAACAATAATTAGCTTTCCATGGTCACTCAACAAGAACAGAAAACAAAGAAACACAGCTTCAGAAGAGAGTTGCTGAATACTGTCATTCAACATTTTCTGTCTTTTAACACAAACGAAAACCAGTTTTTCACACCTTGGGAAAAAAGTTTTGCTTTTAAAAGGTAAAACACATCATTTATGATTTGAAAAAAACCAACAACCTTTAAAAATACAAAAGTTGTAGGCTTCTGAGGCTATTTAACTAAAGGTGATTGACGAAAACTGAAAAGCTATTGATTGTTGAACTTATTTTCTGATAAAAATATTCATAGTAAATTAAAAAATAAATACAAAAATAGTTTGAAAATTCCAGCAAAACGTAGGTGGTACATCTCAACTCCAAGAAACACCAAGAATACAAAAAAATTGTTTCTTCAATATTTTGTTTTTGCAACCATGTGCATATTATTCCTTTGAAAAGCTGTAGCAAGTGCCAAACCACAGATTTTATGCAAAAGCTCTACAACGGAATGAATAATGAAAATAGCATCGGCCAAATTATTTAATGCCATCTGCTCTTTTTGCATCACTCCAACTGGGCAAAGAGCAAGGGAAGTTGCAGGATTTTCCTAGCTAGCGCAGAGCCAACACAGGCAGCTTCCTCTGCCCTTCCTGCGGCTGCCGGCATGCCCCAATGGACCCGGGGCAAGGTCGTCTCTGAACGCTATGGGTGGGAAACGTAGGTTGGAGCTATCCTAACCCCCCAGTTAAGGACAGCTATGCTGCACAGACTCGGGGAACTCCTTTTAGTGCACTTTGTCACGTGCCCTTTTCCCATTAACCAGTACCTGAAATGCTTGCTCGAAAATTTGGTGCTGTAGTTTTGGCAAACCATAAGAGGCCCAAGATGACAGGTATCAGACGGGGCCTGGAGTGAGGGCTCCTTGGAGAACAGATGGACTAACTCATGCCTTGCTTTTCTGACCAAGCTCCTTTTCCTATGTTAGCAGAAAATGAGCCTTTCCATAATTCTTTATCTTTCCTATTATCTCATCCTGCTGCTGAGCCCACAATAGCAAGTGACAGATTGTGGAGAGGACTTTTAGAGATATTGTAGATGCTTATCTGCTGTAAATCACAACTTCATTACCTCCAGTGGAATATGCTGAGCTATATCAGCCGAGGGTCTGACTGCGTGCTGCACTTTAGAGCTGCGGTGTTGTCACCATCTCTGCAGAGAAGCTACCGATTTTCGATTTGTAAGCTAAATTAATGAAGAATGAATGTTATTATTTCTGCCACAGAAAAGGAGCTCCCCACACAGCAAGTAAAAATAATGATACTGAGCTTTCTTTTCAGCTGTAACTCTTCAATGGTTTTACAAAGGAAAAAAGTAGCATTGTCCTGTTCCGCCAATTAAGGCACAAAAAGGGACATGTAACCAGCAGAGCTAGTGGCAGATCCAGGAACAGGCTCTCATAAAAGGAAAAAAAAGAGGGAAAAAAAAAAAAAAAAGATATCCACAAGGATTTAGCACAGATTAGAAATATACAGAGAAATGATTCAGAAAACTCAAGAACTGGAGACCTTATATCCAAATAAAGCAAAGTGATCAGAATGATCTGATGGCAAAAAGGGGGAAGAGTTTACACATTTCTGAACATTTTCCAGTGGAGCGGGGGTGTCTTTTACTGTGAGCTAACATCTTCCCTGCATTTGTCAATCTGGATTCAACTGAAACTGAATAAACTAGCCTTGCTTTCAACAAGGCAGCCCAGGACAAAAAAAAAAAAACAACATATGAAGTTAGCTCTATTACCCTATTTCAGAAAACAAATAAAGTGTAGCAGTCAAGAGCCAGCAGCACAGTGCCATTTGTTCCAAGGCTGGATAAAGACCCATAAGACACCCCCTAATGTAATTGCTGCAAAGAGTTACAACAGGTAGGACCACTTCCAGCTTGGCACAACTTCAGAGGAGACTCATCTCAGCTCTGAACTTGACCCACCATTTCAAACCTGACATGCATTGCCAAACTCTCCACTCCGGCCCGCAGGGCGAGGTGCAGAACGCCAGCGAGGCGCCGGGCTGCCCAGGTCCCACGTGGCTGCACCTCCCCTGGGTCTGCCTCGCCCAGGACCCTTAGCTCCTTTGAACATCCCATCCTGAGACAAGACATGGCCCATTTAGAATTCCCCAGCTATCTCCAAAAAAAGCCCTCAGTAATCTCTCATTTAATGGTCACATGAGGTCTCAGCGTACTAGGTATAGATAAAAGTTAGGTTTTTGAGTTTTAGGACTATGTATACTTTCTTCTAAACTGAAAGGGAGCCATCTGGATTAAAATCTTCTGGCTGCAGCTGCCAATGAAACGTTAATTAGTGTTATTAAAGTGTGACAGGTAGTCCCTGCAGATTTAGCCCTTTCCAGTGATGAATGACAACATGTGTATTTATGGCCGCAAGAGAATTCTGGATAAAACTTCCATCATGTAACTGTCCAGTTATTAACACAATCTATATGACCAAGATAAGGAAGTTTATCCCACTTAAAAAACCAAACCAAAACCAAACCCAACCAAAAAACAAAAAGTATGTTGGTATAATGCTTAAAATGGCAACATTGGTTGATCAAAGATTTTTGTGACACTGCTTATCAGTTGATCTCATAATCACTAGAGCGCAATGCTTTACTAAAGCCTTTAAAATAATACCATAATCCTTATTTTGGTGAACTTGGCACAAGTTCATACAGGGAGTTCATTTAGGAAGTTCCCAGCAGAGTCGGGAAGAGACTCTAGATATGTTAATTTCTTATCTTATGCTTAAACCCAGCAGTTTGTCTAAACTTTTGTAAACAAAACCTAGTCCAATCAATTCTCCAGCTCAATCTGCTAAATGCTTAAATAGTTTTTATATTAAACACATCCAGAAATCACGTGTTTTCAAACAGCTGTCTCATATATGCACAGTAATGGGGTTGGTGCCAAAACACCTGTCCTAGTTTTGGCTGGGAGAGAGTAAATTTTCTTCCTAGTAGCTGGTATAGTGCATTTAGTATGAGAATAGTTGTTGCTAAGTAGTGTTTACAGTAGTCAAGGGCTTTTCAGCTTCTGAAGCTCTGCCAGGTACACAAGAAGCTGGGAGGGGGCACAGCCAGGACAGCTGACCCAAACTGACCAAAGAGATATTCCATACCATATAAGATCATGCTCAGTATATAAACTGGGGGAAGTTGGCCGGGGGGCAGTGATCGCTGCCTCGGGACTGGCTGGGCATCGGTCAGCGGGTGGTGAGCGGTTGCATCATTTGTTTTTTCCTGGGTTTTGTTCCCCTCTCTCTCTCTCCCCTCCCCTTCATTGCAATTTATTATATTGTTGTTGTTGTTATCGTTGTCGTTATTATTATTACTATTATTATTATTTTATTTCAAGTATTAAACTGTCTTTATTTCAACTCATGAGTTTTCTCACCTTTACTCTGCCGATTCTCTCCCCCATCCCACTGGGGAGGGAAGGGAGGGGGGGCGAGAGGGTGAGCGAGCAGCTGTGTGGTGCTTAGTTGCCAACTGGGATTAAACCACGACACACCCAAAAGCAAACCAACCACCAGTGACTGGATTACAGCTTCAGTACGTGTCTCCTGGCCCTTTGCACTTCACCTGACACAGTTTTGAATAAAACCTCATTTCTCCCCTCCTCCTCCTCGGTTTCAGTTTGTTACTTCTGGGTTTATGTTTTAGCCAAGCCTCCAAAATACAGTATTGAAGCCATCCACATCCCCGTTACCTGACTATATACCCATCCGTACATTTGAACTGGGAATCTGAACATTGCTTTGGCCCAATAAAACACACACCTATTGATAAGTCTCAAACAGGAATTGTTTTTAAAAACGTGAGGACTCCAAACACCAGCGTATTTATCCATCTCTAATTGTAGCTCGCCCTCCAGCGCACTGCACAAAAGCAGAGATTCACTAATTATCTTTTGGAGGTGAGCTTGGCTACTCCAGCTTTGATGCTCTGCTTTGCAATTAAATGTATTCCAGCAACCACATGGGGAGAAGGAAAAAAATACAGCTTCCAGTTCTGCAATGACCTACTTACAGCATTAAAGCACAGAGGGGGAGGGCTGGGGGCGGGGAGAGAGGAGAGGTCTAACTACAGCTTAATGCAAGCTGACACTTATCTGTGCTTCAGACTCCAGAGCAATCAATATTAGATATGACTTCACATCCTACAGAAAATATTGGTAAGACAAGGAAAGTTAACGACAGGAAGAAATTAATACAAGACCTTGGTTCTCAAAACCTGCAGTAGCTTTAATATCCCAATCCTCTTCTGTCTGCTTTGCCATGCCCCATACCACAGTACTCCTAAAGTTTGTGTTAAATTCACGATATTATTCAAGCTACGGGAACCACTGCATTGAGCACTGTACAGTCACAGGCTCCCTGTCCCAGAGGGCATACCATTTAACTAGACAAGTACAGAGATGCTTATTCCTCCCTCTCAATGAATAAAGCAAGGCAAAGGAAGAGAATCTGATTTATTTAGTATCACTAAGTTAAGTCAATGCCTGAGCCACAGATTGACTCTAGATCTACCCATCCATTTTTTAGGCCCCTCAAACAACTTCCCCCCCCCAGTTTGTCTTTAACCAGAGTCATTAGAGAAAGGTGTTGATCATAGGAACAATTTTGCATTCTGCCAGGGATCCCAGAAAGCATTTTTAAGCGCAGGATGTATTTTGGGGTATGGCTTCTGTTTTCAATATTCCACTATCCTGGTTTATAGCATAGACAATTTAACCCCTGGACTTCATACTAAACACAGTGCTTATTGGTGATATAGTCAAATGGAAGCCACACTTAACAGTGGTATAGCTGGACTTTTCCAAAATGCCATATACTTGCAGCATGTAAAATGCCTATCATGTAAATATCACAGCAAATGTTTTGAAAGCTGAATTGCAAGACTTGAGCCAAACACATCAGTAAGCACTTAAAAATCTGTTCATTCATGTGTAGCTTTTTTGTATAACAGAATACAAAGGGAAGAAAATCCCTTTAACTTATGCTGGAGTAAATTCAGAGTACCAGTTTGAGGACAATCATCCACAATCCTTTAATGGTGGTTGTTTTTTTTTTTTTTTCGCTAGTGTCAGATGAAATATTAACATTCAGTCTTGCATTACAAATATATGAGAAATTTCATCAAATATAAATGTACAATGGCTACCTTGAAATACACCAGCTAGGAAAGCAAGAAAAGTGAAGGACAATACGGTTTTTCATCCTTTCAGCCCCCCCTCAGATGAGGAGCAGCACCCAGCAGCACCGTTTGCCCCAGCCAGAGGAGTTTCAGCCTGAATTGTTAGTTACCTTCAGTCTTCTCTAGCTCAGTAGCCACATTGCTTGAAGGAATCATTCACATCTGTGGAATTTAGTAATCCTCTTCTACAGCCATCACAGAAATTGGCTGTTCTCCTTTTCCCCAACTATTTCGGAGTCACACTACCTAAGGCTGTGAGCTTGTCATATCAGATAATGGAGGCAGGGTCAGACGTGGTCAGTACTTTAAGAAGAGACAGCCACAAAGAGGTGAGATGCTATGGAGACGATGCCAGTTAATCAATGGACAGCAAATTACACTTTGCATGATTCTGCACAGAACATGGTTCCTTCAGTACGGTCAGCTGTGAGATAATTGCCATGGAGCTGGAAACGAAGAGAAATACTCTTCCTCCTTAAAATGACAGACAGAATATAATAATTTAATGAACAGCTCTAAGTCAAAATCGTTATGATCTATTGCAATGGATAAATTCCTGAATTAATGTCTTGCAAGAGAGTTAGCAAAAAAAAATCTCCATTCAAATCACTGCTAAAATCCCATTGCTCAGTCAGAGGTTTCATTTAGCATCATGCCCACAGAGGATTCACTTAGCATCGTGTCCATGCATCACTGCATTGTCACAGAGATGGAGGGGTTCTAATTTCAAATTTACTCAGCCTGCAGCATAGCATCGGATAAACAGGGACTTGCTAGAGTCGGCCAATTGAATCTATTTATAAATCTTTGTGCCACCAAAATCCAGGTGTTAAAATGAGAAAGCAATTGAGAACACCGGGCAAAAGGTGTTGTATTTGCTGGTTTCCTGAAGTGCGTCTCCCTTCTAGTAGCCCTCTGTAAATGTTAATACCACTGCTTTTCTATAGGTAGAGTTTGGAGAGGAGAAAGTATGCCCTGCAGAGAAGGAATAGAACTTTCTTGTTTTTCCTTGCTTGCACCCAAGATCCTGTCACAGGCTGTGACATTGGTGTCTCGGTTTATCCATCAGTACTGTAAATTATGTACTTTGCCTTGCAGTGACATTAAGCCTCAGCAGTTGTAAAAACTTTGCAATGCTTGGATGAAAAACATCATCTAAAGTACACTGTATAATTAATGTAACTGCACAGGCTTTTCCTTCTTTTTAAGCAGCTTCTTCAAAAGCATTCTGAACATCTAAATCCTTTTTTTCTTTTCATATCAAGATGATTGATTGCATATTTAAAAGTACTAAATGGTCCTATGATAAGGTTTTTAAAAAACCCTTAAAGCTTCAAGATATCAGGAAGAAACATTGTAATTGCTCAAATAACTTAAAATGCTCATACATTTTCACCAGTCCTTAGTACATTCACACGATAAAGACACCATTATAGGCAAGCTGTATGGTATTTATTTAGAAAAGGTTGCTTGTAAGTAATGGACTTATAATAATAAATAACTTGTAGAACATTGTGTACGAACTATAAAGAGTGTTCAGAACAACTGATCTCATTCCTTGGCTTAATTATTCAGTTCTTTTTAGGCTTGAGCTACGTGTCTGGTATATTTGCTTCAGATCTTGAAAGGGTATTGACCAGGTTTTCTGAAGTCTTCTGCATTATTTATCTCTTCCTACCATAAGGGGTCTGATAGGCATACTGTTTCAATAATTAAATGTCAACAATTCATGCTGTTGGCCAAAACCCAGAGGACCTTAATAAATAAATAATAACATCTTGCATTTTTATAGCTTCTTTCATTCAAGAGTCTCAAAGTGCTCTGCGAATATTCATTAAGACCCCCCAATAGCTTTGTAAGGTAGTTCAGAATTATTCTGCTCTCATTTTTTCACAACCGGGAAAACCTGCACAGGGAGATGGATCAGCTAGTCCAAGGTCACGGCTCAAGCCAGGGGCCGAGGCGGAGGTAGAGCCCGTACCCGCAGCCCCTTCTGCCAGCTCCCCTCGCCAGGCTCTGAGCTGACGGCAGCGGCAAGCAGATGTGACTCCAGGGAACTCACCGAAGTCATAAGCCATATAAAAGCAATGAAAATGGAGCAGGGCGAGGGGAAATCAGCATCTGCCCTACTCTTGATTTTTGTTTTAAACATGTTTTATTACCACATTTTCAAACAAGATGAAGGAAAACAATGCTGCATGGTCCACCCATCTGACCCAGCGCTGCCATTTCTCTCTTACTAATTGTGGTGCTGCAGCCAGCAGTCATTTCAGTCAGAGCAAGGAAATATTTGATATCTTGTTTCCAATCTAATCCGTCAAAATGTTCATTAGAAGTCATACATCTATGTTTTATTCGCCTTTCTCCGGTCATTTTTGTTAGCATCATTCTTCATGACCCCCTTTTCACTCCATACTGAGGAAAACAAGAATGATAATAATGATCTTGCATTTCTATAGTGGTTTTCATCCCGCTGACATGTTGAGAGCAATGATGAGCACAGAAATAACATAAGAAGCTTGTCAGGCATCCTTTTCTGGAATTAGAACTGAGTTTCTGAGGAAGGAAAGAAAGCTGAGTGCACACCACTCGCTCTGCTCGCTTAGGTAGTTTTCAGCCATTAATTCTACTTCCAGTCCTCCAAAGAGATGAGGAAATCCACACAGAGATGATCCCAACAACCAAAACAAACCTCCCATTAAGATTCTCGCAACAAATACCAAGTTCAAAAAAGCTCTGATACTGTGAAGTTCATTTCTGGTTTGAATGCAATGCCTAGATAAATACAACGCCAGAATGCTATATATTTTTAGAGAAAGAAAGTAATATCCAAAAGTGCTTTCACTCAGAAATAGCTCTCCATTGATTTCAGAGGAATGTCCATGTTTTCCACCCCTTACCCAAACTGTCACTGTATACATAATACACATATACCTGTATATAGTATATGTACATACTGTGTATACGTACACACAAAGTACAGCCTCAGAAGGTGTTTTAGACGGACTAAATTTGAGCACAAGTTATCCCTTGACTTTTCACTAATTAGTACCATTTATCAGATGCTTGAATGTATATACCTGTTCTTCATGTGCCTTCCTGAAATTCTGCACCTGAACTTATGGCTGTTATTACAGCCAGGAATATTTATTAATTTTCAAGAACTAATATAGTTTGGTTAACATCCCTGTAGATTTCACATCCACTTATTAAGACACAAGCCATCAATACCTTTTTTGTGTGTGTGTGATTTTCAAATAAATGGACCAATTTGCTCTGTTGATGATGACGGTTAGGGGTTCTGATGAGAAAGAGATGACATGAAGCAGCATTCACGGACATTATCATGGGTCAAAATACACACATTGTCCTATCTGAACTTGACCAATGCTCATTGCCAGTAAGAAAAAGAAAAAACACTATTGAAATTTAAGGATATAAGGATATATTTAAGACTATATTTAATTATTTTATTGGGTCAATAAAAATGAAATCAGTTTTATACATTGTGAAAATCAGTAAAAAAATTAATGAAAAATAGGATATATGATGCCTTAATAATAGTAATTCACCCCTTTCTCCTGCGGGTTCTTTTCTCCTGTGCTATGCCTGTGCTATTCTTCTGCTTCTTGAATCTCCCTTTCACCAAGCTTCATGTCTGCTTTCAGTTCCCTTTACCTGCAGAGCTATAAATTTGGGGCAATTTAGGGAAAGTCTATGTTCTTTTAATTATCATATTCCTGTATCCACTGCATAGTTTCGAAGTCATCCTTCCCCACATTTTTCTCATTAAGTCATCCAACCCAGAAATTAACCTTATTGATAGTTTTGGCTTCAGCTATGTGAGATACTGAATTGTGGAATACAATTATGAAAAGACAAGAGACCATAAGAAGTCACTTGTTTGGCAGTGACAGTGGCAATGTGGTGGATGTCTAAAGACCTTTTTACCATTTGTGCAACAACCAATTGATTTATAAACTCTTCGGACCTATTTCACCCATATGCATACATATGATTTGCGAATGCCCTGTAACTGAATTTAGATTCAGCATGTGATACTGTGCCAGAATAACACCTGTTCTGTTGACCAGCTACACTTGTTTCTCAGTTTTCTATATAGTTTGAGTAAATGGTCCCATCACAGCCCTTACAACCTAGTATAAGACTAGCTCAAAGGGCAAAATGTTGTTGGCATGGGTTGAAGTGACCATGAAAACAAGAGTGGACATATTTTGAAATTAATATCATTATCTAAATTTGGATTCATAAAGGACTGCTGAACTTATTCTCTAAAAGCCTGAGCACATTTGGTCAAGGTCCCACATCCTACTGTTTATATAAAGATACTACTTCACTGAACATCTTCTCCTTAGAAGACTACTTCACAGTGTCCTTAAAAATACAGAGTACAATGGAGTTCCACCATGATCAAGGCCGATAGGTACATACGCTTTGTTGGACTGCTACCTGAGATAGTTTCACATCTCTTTATGTCCTCATGGAAATCTGTATGTGAGTGTGTGTGCGCATGTGAGCATGTGTGCACGTGTTACGTGTGTCTAGCAAACCTGTGAATGATTAATTTAGATAGACGTAAGCCTCTCTCAGAAGATTAGAATATTGTCTCAGGACAGCAAACTCCTTAATGCTGGATGCTTCGATACTACTACAGAAACACATTTTTATTCACTTTTTATATTATTCTGAATACTCTCTGCTTTCTTTGTCATCTCCTCAAGATCCAGCAAGCAGTACAAGACAAATATAGTTAATTTTCAAAGCACGCACGATTGATCCCATGTCACTGCTCTATTAAAATGACATTTTGCGCTACGCAGAATGACTGAGGCAGAAGTTATTTAATCTGACGGATGCTAGAGCAAGAAGGCAATAGTTGCTCACTGCATCATTATTAAATAGATAACACTTTAGCTGGCTTTGGAAAGCCCACGCTCATATAAGGGGTGCTACTGAACTAACACTTTATTACACTTTCAGAATACGTCATCCACTTTTAACATTCCCTCCCTTCAGTAAAACCATCTTAAATCCAGTCAAAGCAATAGTGACTGAAATACTGCTAAATTCTATTCTTTGAAGCAGATTAAGCTACTAAGCTGGCTCCAATAATATCTGTATTTTACAATCTGTTTTCTCAGTTCCCCTCTCAGTTTCTTTACTATAGACCTTTAAAAAAAAACAAAAAAACAAAAAAACCCAAACCAAACAAACAAAAAAAACCACACAAGAAACCCCCCACCCACAAACCCTGTATATGAAGTGAGCAAGATTCTTAAATCTGACTCTTAAGATTTTGCCTTTTGTGTACAAAAACCTGTGTCTACACAAGCGAGAAGTTTGTAGTTTGGGTCTACAGGTATGGCCTGATCCACCCAGGGAGATTCTATGTAGACTGAGTATGCAGAAGTAATCAGCTATTAAGCTAAGAAGACTCTCATTCCAGCTCTTAGAAAATTCAGATCTCTGTCTGTTGTCCTGTTCATTCCTCCCAATGCATAATGTGGAAAATCTCCTAAAAGAGCTAAACAAAAATCCTAAATTAGGAGAACGGAGAAAAGACTGATCAAACTTCAAGCCTTACACCACGCAAATCTTTTCAGTGATGACAACAGCGTTATTTGCATGAATAAGGACTACTTACATAGGGCTTTTACTTCCCGCACTGTACTTCAAGAAGCATCTACACAAGACAGGACGAAGAGGGCACTTGGGGAACACAGCAGTGCAGCCACGTCAGAGCAGCGCTTTGCAGAGCCTCATTAGTGCTGCTGAGAAGCAGTTCATTCATATCTATTTCAGGTATCTCCCAGGTACTGCATATGGAGATGTCTTCAACCACAGCCAAAGCCCACTGAAATAAAGAGCTAATTGCTAATCCCAATTATTTTTTTAATTGAAAGAGCTTGAGTCACTCAGGGTATGTCCACAGAGGTTTTTTGCAGACAGATGGGAAACTGGTTTGCCCAGGTTTTGGGCTGCCTCATGTAGCCTAGCTTCATCCAAGAACCACAGAGATACAATTAACACGACCCTGTGCTTAAGCTAATCAAGCTCTGCCAAGAACTTTCCCCACACAATGTGTTATCAGCCTACATGAAGACTGATGGTTTCACTTCTGCTATTTTCTTCTGCTCTAGAAAGGTATAAAAATGAACAGAGAAACTGGATTCTAGCAGCACGTGAACTTTTCAGTAACTAAGTTGATCTTCATCTTCCCTCGGACAAGAGCACAGGGCAGACCAGGTAAACAAGCGCAGGCAGAGAGTGAAAGGTAAAGAAAGCATGAATGGCAATGTTGCTGCATGGATGACAGATCTCCATGCAGGTGTAAGCAAAAGGCCACAGCTGTCGATGCTGCTGGAAAGCCTCTGCCTCCTGCCATCAGTAAGGAAGACTGTTTCCTTTTCTTCTCTGCCATACAAGGAATAGACTGAGTTTGTAAAAAAGATTTGCACCATAAGTCATGGAAAACTCTTGCCTCTGGCAGAGCGTAGAAAACAAGCTGTCACTGACAGGGTATATCAGCTTATTTAGGTCATTTATAGGAGAGCTTCTCACCTGTTGACTGCTTTATAAGGAGAGATGGGTCATCAGCGCTACGCCACCGACCCCCGACAGCCCTGCTGCTGGAGCCAAGTTTTTTTACTTGCCAGTGTAAATTTGATGAGATAGGTAGCATGGGGACTTCTATTTGTACCTGGGTGCAGACAAGGGGCAATATTAAGCATAAGAAGCAGAGGTTTAAAGTCAGCAGTGTGGCTTTACTGGCTTTTTTGATAGCAAGTCAAACAGACCAGATGAATCTTCCAAGGGACTGATCAGTAGCAGCAAAATATTTCTAATGCAAACAACTACGTATTAATAGCCACTCTATGGTGAGGATCCCATGTGATAAATACACCCACGGGAATATAAGGCTTCTGTTGGTAATCTTAAAAGTTCCCAGAGGTCTGATTATTTTGCAGCGATGTTGCAAGTCTTGTCAAGACTCATTGCTTAATCAATCTCTGCAGAATCTTCGGGCTAACCGGCCTTTCACTGACAGAATAACCAGCACCAGCCTGTGAGCTTTACTTCTGCACAATTGTCATATGTTAACAGAGCCAATAAAGCATAATTGGCCATTATCAGTTCAATACCACCAGTCATTCAAATTGACAAGGTTTGCTAAGACGGAAGGAAACAAGACAGGGATATATCTCCTGAGGAAAATCCTTGATTTGGTCATTTCTCTCCTAATGTACATGTTTACTACATATTTCTTTGCTTAGTAGCACCTGGGGATCCATAACAGCCTATTTTACTAACTGATCATATTCTCAGATTTATTTTTATAAGACAAGAAGGCAGCATTCTGTTGTCTATTCTGACCTTTCACATAACCCAGGCCAGAGAACACCAACCAATTTCTCTTAAGTTAAGCCTAAAACATGCTTGAGCCATAATACACTTTTACACAAATTCCCAGTCTTGGTATCACCTATATAAATTTTTCTTTGTCTTGTAATATATTAAAGAAAAACATGTATAAAAGAGGTAGGTATTACTGAATTAAAGACTTACAAGTGAGGAAGAATCCACTACTTCCCTAAGTTGCTACAGAGATTAATTACCCATAATGTAAATTTTTTTTTTTCATATTAAACTCAGCATCAAATCCTCTGATCTAATAGAATAAAAAGTATGGAGATCAAAATACTACCTAGTATCACAAGTCTCTTTCCATGTTGGTTCTTCTAGACCATAATCAAATTGACTCCTTCCCTTCCCATGGATAAACTTCTTTAATCTCCCACTATAAGGCATGTTCCCCAAGCCTCGCACCACTCTCATACATTTTTTCCTAAGCCTTTTCCAAATTCGTGGTAGTTTTTTTGAAGAGATATTAAAAACATAGCTTAGAAACAGCTGCAGAACCATAAGACCAGGCAGTTTGATGTCATAATAGGATCCAGCACATTAGCCCAGAGCTGAAATTATTGGTGAAATTGCATTTGTTTGTAACAAATGCACCCTATAACCTTTAATGCAGATCTCTGATAGAACCTAAACTACCCAGAGACGGCAGAAAGAGATCTAGGAAGAACTAGAGATATTAAGAGAAGAAAGTTTGTTTTGTGTAATATTCTGTTTTTTCCACGTTTGCTGAAGGGTGAAAATCCTTCTCTGGAGAAATTCAGAATTAGCGAGGACCAGTTTGTTTAAATCACATACCAGCTCTTACTGAGGACTGGAAATTGCCTCTTTCTACACTGCCTTTGGTGAAGAATCCTCATTCTTTTGTACAATTGATAAACGTAAATGTGTCTTGCTCACAGGAAAGATTCAAGGCTGCTTGGCTGGGAGTATACCTATAATAAGAAGCAGGAAAACCTAATTTAATCTCCTGTTCTCCCTCAGACAGTCCACATAAAACAAGCCATGGGAAGGCTCCTGGAATTAACTTCATTGGGGAAAATCAGCAACAATTTAAGGGAAAGTGAAAGTTTTGCACTCAGGCATGAGCAGCAATGGGGTCATCATAAAACATGGCCAGCGTCCGACATGAGCCTGACCTTGCTACCTTGTCTTGCTACCTTGTCCCCAAGGTCCAGATCTGCGAAGTCGCACCAAGCACTGCTACTTTAGTGTTCTCAAGACAAGGAAGGAGCTACCACACTGAAAAACGTGCAATCAAGCAAATGTCTCATTCTTAGCTTTTCCCCAGGCTCCATACGTTTAATGTGATATCAGACGTTGGTGAGCCTCATGTCCTGGTCTGCAAGCAGGATTTAAAGTGCCATGGCTCAGGGTGGTAGTAACCAAGGCTCTAGGTACATCGTGACAGCGACAAGAAGGCAAAGGAAAAAACAAGGGGACCTGGTAATTGTTCATTATAACAACTGTTTAAAATTCTGTGCCTTTTGCCCCCCTAAATCTGCTGAACTAAACCTGCTGATGGACTATGGCAAGCTGTTACGGCCCAGGACACATCACAACATCGGCTACTGTTGCATAATTGCACTAAAAGTTAAGCTTTTGCTAAAAAGAGAGGGGAGAAGAAAAAAAAAGATTTTATAAACTCTCATGATCAGGAAATAGTTGAGAACATGTCTAGAGAAAAAAAAAAATCAGTGCAGTGCAAGCTACCTGAGTCTGCAGAGACCCTGAAATGACAAATCTCATGGCAATATTTAACCCGGGACCTATTGATCTGGAGGAATTTCATCAGCATCATTTTGTTCCCTCCGTCTAATCAAAGTGTTCCCTATCCTCACAACACTGCTACCCTCTCTGGATGACAACAGGACTGTCAGGATGCCATAGGAAGCATCATGTTATACTGCACTAAACATTTTGGGTAGTTTTCATTTAACTATGCCCTATACAGTAAACAGCATCTCCATGAGCCTTACATCATGTAATGTAGAACTGCATTCTTGTTTTATCAGCAATGATTCCTCCATTATTAAGATGTAAAGTCTACAGTGATAACTGCAGATATATCTTAGCTATTCTGCTGCAAGCGTTTTCTCTATTAAGAACCCGATTTCCAGTAGTCTTGCTTTTGAACAACGTTGTATCTGAGCACATGTAAATTGGATTCAACATTAGAGACAATGCAGACTAGTATAAAAAGGACTTCCTATGTCAAAAGAGCCATGGAATTACTATGTAACTGCTTTGTAATCAAGAAAATACAACTAGGAGTAGCTTATTAGTGCTGGTTATAAATATCTCCAAGGTTTTGAGGGGTTTTTTTTGTAAGAGGGGGTGAAGGGAAGAACATGAAAGAAACTGAAGTTTTTCAGGTGGCAGAGCAAACCTGCCTGCCCTAAGACATCAGAAATAATGTTACAATTTTAAAATGGCAGGAGGAGCTAGATTAATAATTTAGGACATGAAGCAGAAGCAGACTTCACTTATTTTCAGTGCCACCTTCTCAGAATGCAGTTCGGGGCTCCTTGCTCAAGCAGGATGCTCACTGCTACGACTACAGCAGCAGACTCACGATTTGGGCCATCAGTGAAAAGATGATCTCATTTGCATTCACTGTTACTCTTGTTTTGCTAATGATAGAGCGGTGCTTTTCCTTAGGTGGAAATTACTCTCCCTGAGAGAGGTTCATGTATCAACAACAAATCATTGTATTTACTTCTTTGGGATGTATTTGGCTACATGGAAAAGAATTTTATTTCACACTTGTATCTATATCATGAAAACATTTTGCGTATTTTTATGTTGCAGCTTGCCACGCAGCATTATTTTCTTTGAGGCTATAAAATTTCAGTGTTGGCTTTTAGGTTTTTGGGGAAGTTTGATAGATACTGCCAAATTAGCATTTCACTAGTCCATTATTTTCTCTGCATTTAAGTGTGTACTGTATATGGAAAGAAATTCCCTTCTAAGGCATCGCACTAGTATTTGCTGTTCTCCCTGCATACATCGGGAAAAAAAACCTTTAGCAGCTTTTCAGATGCAGAAGTAGAATGTTGGCATCTCCATTCTTTGCTCATATTTGAAGTGATAACTTCACCCTAAACACATGCTGGAGAAGTATAATCGCTCTAGGAATTTATCCCGAGTCAGGTGTGGTGCCTTTGAAGACTAACCCTCTCTTTCACCTTTACATACCTGTACAATAAAAGAGGATGAACAATACAAATTGTGATCTCCAAGGTCTAATGCCCTCAACTTATCTACAGAAGGCAACTACAAATTCATTTTCTGTGTATTGTACCTAGAAGTGTTTTGCTGTGCGGTGTCTTGCAAGGCTAATTTGATCCACCCAGGTATGGATGAAGCACCCATCATGATACCAGAGCATTATCATCACTTTCCCTTTTAATTTAGAGGCAGTCACTCCTGATCATCTCTGTATGCACACTGAAAGCCTGGGGAACTGCGGGGGATGTTTCTCCATCCTCCCTTCCTGCTCAGAGATGCAGCACGTGCTCTCTGCAGTGGGGAGACAGAGCAGTGCCTGGCGTCCTGCTGAACATCCTTTCGCCAGCAGTTAGGTTCCTTTAACAGTGTTTAACTTGCTGAATTTATACATTTCTAATGCAAAACATCAAGGAGGTTGCTTCAGGTCTGTGATCACAGTTGGTGAGGAAACCCAGCCCAGAGCTCCTCACCTTTCCACATGGTCTGAGAAGCTACACCGCCCTGTTCTGCAAGAAAATGAATATACATTGAATATGCTCACAGATGCCATTAATTTCTCCATCAAACCAATGTCTGGCTTGATTGTTCCAGCAATTTAAACACCAGAGGGATAGGCTATGCATAACCTGCCAAGCTGGAGGGAAGCGGGGTGACAGTGTGGCATGGCAGCCCAGTGCCCTAGCCCAGGACTCACTGCACCAGGAGGTGAGCTGTCAGACTACCGCCAAACTGCCTCACTGCCAGCAGCCACGTAGGACGGCAGCAAAGGGGCCCTGTCAATGGGAACTTCCAAATTAATCTCCATAGAAAATGACTGTCGTTGCTGACAGGGATGGTCTTTCCTCTCAGCTGCACTGGCAGCTCCGCATGGGCAAGGATGCCCTACGTATAAATGATCTTGGAGGTGAGAAGAGGTGCTGTCATGTTCCTGACCCTTTCAAGAGATGGGGATGGAAAGGAGGAGAGGAGAAAAAGAGAATCGCCCCTCCTGGCAGTGGGAGCAGAGTTGTCCACATAAAGGCAAAGGGAGAAGGGCTGGGGGTTGCTGTCATGCAGAATGGGGGATGCAACAGAGATGAAGACATCAGAGAGCATATACCAAATGATAAAGGAAGATCCAGTGCAAACTTAAACATAAACAGATTAAATGCCAAAACCAAAAGGCCACAAGAGAGACAAGAGTGCTTCTGGTAACTAACAACATCCATCACTAAAATGCTGGTGTTTCCCAGTCTCCCCCGTGGAACGAGGCCTGCAGCAGAGGGGCAGCACAAAGAGGTGGCGCAGCATCGTGGTTTAACCCCAGCCAGCAGCTAAACCCCACGCAGCTGCTCGTCCACCACCTCCCTCCCTTCCCGTGGGATGGGGGAGAGAATTGGGAGGGCAAAAGTGGGAAACCGCATGGGTTGAGATAAAAACACTTTAATAATTAAAATAAAACAGTAGAACAGTAGTAATAATAATAATAACAACAACAACAACAATAATAGAATATGCAAAGCAGGCAATGCACAATGCAACTGCTCACCATCTGCCGACCAACGCCCAGCCTGTCCCCGAGCCACGGTTCCCCCTTCCTGGACCACGCCTCCTAGTTTATATACTGAGCATGCCATTATATGGTATGGAATACCCCACTGGCCAGTTGGGTCAGCTGTCCTGGCTATGGTCCCTCCCAGCTTCTCGTGCACCCAGCAGAGCATGGGAAGCCGAAAAGTCCTTGACCAGTGTAAGCACTACTTAGCAACAACTAAAGCATCAATGCACCATCAACATTCCTCTCATACCAAAGGCAAAACACAGCACCACAGCAGCTACTAGAAAGCAAATTAACTCTATCCCAGTCGAAACCAGCACACACAGCCACTAGGCAGGGGACACAGTTTTGCTGTTGCAGTTCAAAGCACTAAAGCAGTGACTACAGGCTCTACAGTCCGGCTCCATAAAGATGGCCACTGCATGGCAGACAACCCCACATGGAAACAAATACTGAAAGCCTTCTGAGACTCCTTCATATACTGCCATTTTGCTGTGTTATTAGTAGTGGTAAAGCAGGGGCAGAACATAACCATGCAGACATAAACTACTTCAATTTCTTTCAGAAATTCAACACTTGTTCTCTTTCCCATTCCTTACTCCCCCCTCTCAGGAGTGAGTGAGCATTTGTTAAGTTTGGCTTTGAACAGAGGAAAACATTGGTTTGTAATAACGCTCCTAATTTGCTTTTCTTGGCAAGCACCCTGCACCAGCCGTCCCCAGTTCTGTTGTTAGGGAATGACTATGAATTTAAGAAAACACACACACAAAGTCTCCAGTAATTATATGCGCAGTACCTGCTTTTTAATGCACTGCAGTGTAATTACCTTTTTGTCAGCTCAACTTCATTCTGTGCAGAACAGCTGAAATCCCTAATTACCAACTGCAGCAGTGAAAGTCTCCAATTTGCTCCCAAGGAAGCAGTATCATTAACCCAACTCATTATGTGTCGCTTGTCAGGTGAGGGCTATGGAAATTTCACCTGCATTTATAGGTTTCCTTCTATGGAAGAGTAAACACCACAGGCTGGATAAAATACTGAAAAAAGCCCACTCCCCAAGGGCAAAACCCAACTAGCTGACCCAGGCAAGAATCTTACCAAAGCCAAAACCCTTGCCGATGGATTTCAAGGTTTAGCCCTAAATAATGAGAAATGCCATTTTCTTTATCAGCAAGCGTCAGAGTTTGGAATGTTGCACATATCAGATGGGGCACCCAAAGGGTCAGGCCCACCTGGGGCATTATGTGGGCTGTGGCCCAAATTGTAGCATAGTGATATGCAGTTCAAGAGCAGCTCCTACAAGTTGCTGGAGTGCCCCAAGCAGAGAACATGCTGGTGGTAGAAAAGCATGCAACTTTCCATAGCCAGCTGGGTGCCCAGAGCAAAATCTCAGCCAGATTTCAATTTATATATTTATATTCTGTCCAACAAACATCCTCTGCAAGAAGCTGAGGAAAGAAAATACGTGCAGTATAAACTAAGTGTTATAAACAACTCGACTGAAAGCTAAGGTTTAAAACTAGCTCATCGCTATCTGCTCGGAGCTATGCTTCTCTGTGTTTCTCTGTGCTTAGCTTCTCTATTTATCTTCCTAAGAAAAGGACAGTTTTGAAAAGTGTATTTTTGCACAGGGTCCTGTGTGTCGGATACTTCCATAAAACAAATAATGTATCATTAACAATTGCTTTGCTGTAGCTAATGTCAAACTTTTAATAGGAAGAAATTGAGATGATCGCTCATCAAAGTAAAGGCTGAGTTTCAGAGGGACAAATATCTTACTATTTTTGCCAGGGGGTATTTAGTTTTGAAAAAGAAACAAACAAAACCACTGATTTAAATGTCACTGTAGCTATTTTGTATTTCAGCAAATATCTAAAGTTTCCGAGAAAGTGGCTTGCAGAATAATGATTTTTAGTCAATGCAAGAAAATATTTTGCAGAAAGCAAATTTTGCATGAAAGTATCTGAATCACAAAATTGATTAAAAGCTGTGTAGAGCTTTTCAGGTGAAACATGGACAGGAATTCATAATAGAGGTAACTGATAGGAGTTCACTGATTAAAAATTAGGCATTAAAACACACGTGGACTGTAGGCATCAACCGTATAGTACAGCTATAGCTATATTTATTTGGGTACCATCACAAATTTGCCTCTCTAGAAGTCCATGTGTACTTTGTGAATGGGTGAGTCACAGACCTATGGATTTCCCTTGCAAACAGTAGGAAATATATTACTATAATAGCCAGGGATTAGGTTAATGTTCTGCAGTTTTTACAGTCTTGCTTCGTGGTGTTGAATAGCAAGTGCATTTCAGAAGTCAGCACATGGATTTGGATATGATACATGCAGATGCTGAGCATTCAAAGAATTCCTGAATTTACTGTGCAGAAGTTCTAAGCAAACTTAAAACCTTTGTGAGTCAATCATTTCTCTGCCAGGAACTCTACTGCAACATCAGCCTGTTAGACAACTACAGAAGGTGATACTAGTAAATTATTTTTTATGTGAACATACCCACTTTCTCCCCCCTTTCCAGAAACTAAATGGTGAGATAAAGCAAATGACAAAATTTTAGCAACTTCTGAGCAGATTTAATTAAGGAAACTCCATTTTATTGCAGACAGACTGTCCTATTTAATCTCCCACTCACAGTTTTCCTTCTCACTGCGTTTTTGTGCAATTAAAAAAAGACAAACTGGAATGCCAATTAAATGCCTTTTGAAACGACAGCCACCCTTTGTGACACCTGTTAAAAATGCACGAACGGACACATTTGCAAACTAATTTCAGTGTTTCTGCAGTGGCCCCTACTGCCTCGCGTTCTAGGCTGCTGCATTTTATGCCTCAGGAAAGCAGAGAACATCAGCCGCTCTCACAACCTCTGCGTCGCAGTACTGTGAGGCAGGAGGAAGGAGAGGCGTTTCCTAAAGCAGGTGCCAAGGCAAGAAGGAGCTGTGGACTTTAGGTTTTAGGTGTCTTGGAGCAAAAGAAGAGACAGTCTCTTTGTCTCCTGACAATTCAGGGGCCTTATTTGTTATTCATTTGCATTGATCCACCCCAGACGGAAACTCCTGAGGAACCATGATCCAGCTGCCCTCTGCCAACCCTCTCACTGCTCTCACCACCCTCAGACCCAAAGAAGCCCTTTTAGTCTTCCTCCTCCCCATCACTTCTGCACTGAGCCGTCTCCTTGGAGAGGAGAAACTTTAAGCCACATGGTAGTGGGAAAGATGATGAGTTTCCTCTCTGAATAGTCAGTTACTGGATGTACCTCAGGTTTCAGGGTAAGATAAACCAAGATAAAGCCAGATGCTCCTGGAAACAATCCTAATATTCTTCTCTGAGGAAATGTTCAGTTAATGGGCTCCACAAGCTAATAGCAAGACCTCTGAAGTTTGAGCTGGATAGTAGCTCTAGGAATGTATTATCCAGCCACTTGGAGAAGGACAGACGCTGGATACAAGGAGGCCCTTTCTCTTGTGGGACAAATTACAATTATACCATAAACAAGGAGAGACCACGCCATGGCCTCGCATGATGTACTTGCACATCACATCATTGCATCGCGCAGAGTTGAAATTCTCCCCCAGTCTCCCTCTCTGCGTAGCCACACAAATGAAGCCATGGGCACAGGGTGGCTTGGGGGTGTAGGCAAGAATAAGCAGGTGGAGGGTACGGCGTGGGGGCAAAAAGGGGCTGCTTTCCTGGCACAGCTCTAGCCAGCACCAAAGGAAAAGCTGTGAAACTGCCACCTTACACAAAGCAGCCAGTGGAGAAGCTCCAAGGCCACCATGCCATGATCAGGGTGTTCCTGCGGCATCGCTGCTCCTTGCTGCCCTCCTCCTGGCATTGCCCACTCCCTCCACCCCACAGCCCTGCCAAGGCAGACCGCTCTGGGGCCCTGCTCTGAACCCAGCCATTAAACTGATCTGGGTTAAAGGAAAAACACACGGGGAAGGAGAAGGAAAAGCCATGGGAGGGAAGGAAAGGCTAACCAGCATCATGATGCTGTTCAAAGCAAAGGCTGGCAAGCAGCGGGCTCAGGTCTCGCTGTGGCACCGGGGTGGGTAACTGGGGGAAACCCAAAGCCTGCACAGCTGCCAAAGCCCCTGTTTTGCAGACAGCATCTGCTAGACTAATCATCCCCTGAACTATCCAAATCTTGTCAGCAAATTTAAAATAAAGTGTTAGAAGTTTGCTGGCTTAATTATTCACGCTTTCTGCAATTCTGTTCACTGTTCCCCAGCACCCGTTCCGTGCTTTTCGCCCGCCTCTGCAGGTGGAGGCTTTGTGCAGCTGCTTCCACCTCTGCAAAGCAAGTGGAAGCATTAATAAGTCATCAGTAAGGAATCAGACTTGGTACAAAGAAAACACTGCTGCTTCTGTAGTAACCACTCACAAACCAGGCCCTACACCAGCTTAATTATACCAGCACTGGCACCGCTAAAAGGCATAATCATATCTTCCTTGCTAACAGGCCATTTTTCTTCTGTGCTCTTTTTCTTCCCTTATGCTCTGTTTTCTCTCCACTTTTACCAAAATTGCTGGATATTTTCATAAGAATCACACCAAGAATTATTTTATTTCCTTGCATTTTTCATCTGTAAGTGTTAGGAAAGAATTTCTCACCTTTCTAAGCACTGCTTGGCAGCGTTCAAAGATTATTGCATCTAGTGGGAGTACCAATTACAATCTGTTTTGCTTTCCAAATATGCAGGTTCTTTATTTTTTGCCTGATTTGAACATCAGTAAAAGTGTGGGACATTATTCTTTCATCTTGCAGAAAGGAATTGAGATTAATTTTTTTTCCCTGTTCTTCACCAAGATGAAATAGGGCTTGCAACATTTTCCATGGAAGACAAGAAACACAAGGTGGGAGGAAGGGAAGAGGGCAGCAGGGGTAGGAGGAAAAGCCAGATTAAAAGAAAGAGAAGGAGGTGGGAAGGTAAGACATTCCCATTTGACAAGTTCTTGTTGACTTTAACTGCAGTTGAACTTGTTATTTTGGTGTAGGTTTCATATGTTTCATCTGCTGGAGTCATCCCTTTCTGCTTATACACATGCTAACAGGGCCTAAAAGAAATTGAGTTTGTAGTCAAAAGAATAGGGATGAATGGTGGAAAATTAGAGTTCAGGTCCCTCTCACAGCATCCCACAAGGGGCTTGATTCCCAGGCTACAAATTCAGTTGCTCTTACGTTGGAGCGATGCATATTATAAACACAGATTGTGGCAGCTCCAACCTGAAAGCCTGAGAGTGCTATCATGAAACGATCAATAATTTAGGGCATTTTCTTGTAAAGTGGCAGCCTGCTGAAACAGGCAGAGGATCTGAGGGCTGCACATCTCAGATGAATGCTCAGGTCCTTAAAATACTACCTCTTCCAGAATCAGTCTCCCTTTAAAACTAGAGATTTCATTTTGCACCCAGTAAATTTTTTCATTGAAAATCTCCTTGAAATTGAGACATGCCTAAGTAGAGTTCTGATGAAGTAGCAAAAAACTAGCCAAGAAATTATTCTTAAAATAAAGCTAAATTTGAGGCACATATACACACAGCTGTTTGCGTAGGAAGATGAAGCATTGTGCCATGTCTTTGAATATGAACCAAAAAAAACCCCAACAAAACCCACACTCACATAATGGTTCTCTGTATTCCTTGCTTCTGTATTTTTTACTTTTTGCTAGCCTTTCTTGCTGCCAATCAGATCTGCTTAGTCCTGTCAGCTCATATCATGGCATAACTCCATCTTCAACCACCTGCAGCTGCAATACTGCTGATCAAGCAGCCTGGCTTTGTCTTTCCCAGGTAGATCTCTGAGGCAGAACTTGCCTGTGTATTTGTGTTTGAACAGCACCCAGCACAAGTTCACCCATTTAAGTCCCCAACCTGCATGCATGTAAAAATCTCCCAAAATCTGAAAATAAGAAACACGGAAAGAGATTCCACATGATTTTTTTTTTTTAAATTAGAAAGTTTAAACCGATTTTTCCTGCTGTAGGCAGAGCCTTGAAAGATCTAACCCTAGCTAGTTCACGTACTGACCTGTGTGCCACACACTAGTCCAAAGCAGAAGTAATTTCAGAGACCAGAAATAAAACCAAACCAAAACAAAAGCTCACATACAGTTCTTGACATACTACATTAATGACCCATGCTAGTCAAAACCAACCAAAGTAGTTCATAATCCTTGACTGTAAGCCTTCAGCCTGCACTGATGGCTAGGTTTGCTTAAAAGGTCATTTGCAAACCCTTTGGCATTGTCAATTTATTCCATCACCTTTTGATGTATAGGACATACCAACCCAGTAAGCAGGCCAGCTGAACTTCAGAATATGAGGGTGACCCCACAGATCCCCGATATCTCAATTTCTGCCAAATTTGGAACGTACTTGCTGAAGCACAGGCAGACCTGCAGCATCAATGCTATGACTTCTTGTTGCGCTTAGAGGCCTTGACATGCCTATCACTCTCCAGGAGGGAAGACAAGCCTAAAACAAGAGATCTGTGGTCCACAGAGCAATTTGTAGATGAGTCCCTGCTTTGCAAAGGAGCCAGGTCAGTAGCTGACAAAAATTGCAATTACAAGATCTTGCTTATTAAAAAAGCTTGTTTGAACCTCTACATGTTTAAACGGGGCTTTACCTCAGCCTGGGAAGCTGCCTGTAATTGCCTTGGTGCACATTTTTCATTTAAGTGTTCAACATAGGTAGGGATCCAATATGCTGTATACATGCTTTTGTACATAACATCACCACAACACAGTAATGAACCACTAATGGGTAGCAGACAAGCAGCTAAGAGCAGACTTGTTTTGTGGCATTTTATATTTTGTTATTGAGGCAAATATGACCATTATTGAAGCAAACAAAATAACATAAATTTGTTTCCATAAGATGCATCCTGGGGTCAATATTCACTACCATGATTCATGTACAAGAGACAGTGGTGACTAATTTATTATCAAAGTTCATTGCTTCAAGAAAGAACATCTTATGATTGATGCTGGACATCCTGTACCACAGTCCTGTCATAGAAAATTAGTATCTAGCATCCTTACAAAAGACCTGTCTGCAGGTGGTGGTGTCATCTTTTTTGAAAAGTATTGTTCCTGTAATATAACCACGATCAAGATTCAAATGCATTAGATGTTGTACAGAGTAACAACTAGTCCTTTCCCTGAAGGAGCTTGATTACTACAAAAAATAGACAAAGTGCGGGAAAAGGAAGCGTTAGCTGAGCAAAGTAGCAAACACAGTATAAAAGGACCTAGACCATAAAATATCTTTAGGTCTCTTACTATAAACAACACGACTGAGACTATTGAAAGGAAGTGAAGGCAGAGAAGAAAAGTTAATGCACCTCTTCAAAGTTCCATTTCTGTTTTTTAACCAGAAGTTCATTATTTCTACAAAATTCCTACAAAATTCCCAGCTTTAAATGGAGGGTTGGACCTGATGACTGCCGGAGATCCCTTCCTGTTTAAATCATTCTATGGTGCTGTAACTCCATTGAGGATGTCCTGGTTTCGGCTGGGATGGAGTTGATTTTCTTCCTATTAACTGGTATAGTGCTGTGTTTTGGATGTAGTATGAGAATAATGGTGATAACACACTGATGTTTTAGTTGTTGCTAAGTGGTGCTTATCTAGTCAAGGAGTTTTCATCTTCCCGTGCCCTGCCAGGTGCGCAGTGGGCTGGGAGGGAGCATGGCCGGGACGGCTGGCCCAGCTGGACAATGGGCTATTCCATACCATATGACGTCATGCTCAGCATATAAGGCTGGGCGAAGAAGAAGGAGGGGGGGATGTTCGGAGTGATGGCGTTTGTCTTCTCAAGTAACCGTTACGCATGATGGAGCCTTGCTTCCCTGGAGATGGCTGAACACCTGCCTGCCGATGGGAAGTAGTGAATGAATTCCTTGTTTTGCTTTGCTTGCGTGTGCAGCTTTTGCTTTCCCTATTAAACTGTCTTTATCTCAACCCACGAGTTCTCTCACTTTTATCCTTCTGATTCTCTCCCCCATCCCACCCGGGGGGAGTGAGCGAGCGGGTGCATGGTGCTAAGTGGCCGGCTGGGGTTAAAACACGACAAGGACTAATGAGGGGCCTTCCCATCAATCAAGAATAAAAGTAACTGTATAGAGAAAAATAGAAAAGAAAATTATTTCACACCATCTCAGGTCTCAGGGATTGTTGTTGAACAGTGTGCGTAACCATAACAAAAGGATATGGCCATATACTTAGCGTCTTTCCTACAGCACTCAGATAGAATATAAAGAAAGCACGACAAGGGACAGAAAAGCAGCACTTAACAAATCTCCATCAAGATCACGTAGACAGATTTACAACAGAAAGTTAGCAAAATAAATACGTCCAATAACAGCCTGCAACTTTACAATGCTCTCCACTCTTAAAGTACCATTTCGCAGGAATAATCTTTGCTAAAAGGGACTCCAGTTTCAGCCTGGGCAATCCTGAACACCTCAGCATTAGCACTGCACAGACTGATCGCCTTAGAGGCACTCTGACCTCCTCAGCCGACCTCCTGCATTACACAGGCCACAGGTTTCAACCAACCCATTTTTGGACCTGGCCCCACGACCCGCAGTTGAGCTGGGAGGCATCCCCCAGAGGGCCAGCCGGCACGTCTCAGCCAGGAGGGCAGGCTACACCTTGCAGGATCAGCCCTTTTTGAGGTGAAAGCCATAAGGCGCATTTAATTCCAGCAGCAGCAAGTGCAACACAGCTGTGCCATGTAAAATACCAGCATGATTAAACAACATGGAGGAGAGGTAATTACTCATTGCTGGGTCACTGGAGGAGGATGGCTTATATACTCACGAGGAACGCAGGGAGAGCAGGATGCATATGTAAGCAGCCTGACAAAAATGTACTGACATTTCATAGACACAAACCTGGATCCACTCGGATTTCCAACTTCGCTCCACCAACAAAATGCAATCTAGATGCAGAGGAAAAATTGCTCTCCCTCCCACCTCGCCAGTAGCTTTATTATACCTACAGCAGCACTTATCCTGCATGTTTAGTCTCATTAGCTTCAGTAGGGCTCTTCTTACTGCAAGATCAAAGGAGTCTTTTCCTGGAGGGTTTGTGCCATTGATAATTTGGATATCTGCAGTAAACTTAATCTATCTGTGCTACACTATAGAGATTTGAGGCAGGGGAAGATTAAAGTGATTTGCCTAAGACAACAGACGCAGTTTGAAGAAATTGAACGCAGGTTTCCACAAAGCCCAGGCTTAAAAAGAAGTCATCTCTTCACACATTAAAAGCCCTCAAATACACATTTGGAGAATTAGGATTTTGCTATCACTATATTGGATATCTAAAGGGGAAGGATTTGGAAATAGGCTTATGCTTGGTTTTTTGCCACTTTTTTACCCTTTTCTTCTTCCCTAGCATATCTTAATTTTGACTATGAAAGGCCCAATCAAATAGGTCACGGAAGTCTTTTGCATACGTATCTTATCAGCAGACAACAGCTCTGGGAGAACGCTTTTCCGACATGCTCAGCCATACTAAAAATACTGAATAAACACTTGCCACTTTTAGCAGTTATTTCAGAATATGCCACTCCGAGAGGAGGTTCAGATGGCCACCGCCTTCCAGCTCTGGCTGTGACCACAGCGCACCAGCTCTGCTGCAAAATGAAAGGGGCAACCGAGCAGGCAGACGTGGCCCTTCGGGGTGGCATTGGGAAAGGCACGCAGCACACACCTTGGACGCGGGGATAGACAATGAGGTTCCTCTGGAAAGCACTTGTAGGGGTTCCATTTCTTCAAAAGGTTTAAGAGAGAGATATCGGTGTGACAGCGAACATCCCTTTGGCTTTGATAATGACATTATGCACAGCTAGCCTGTTCTTTGGCTTGTTAAATTTGAAGTTTCCTGTGGGTAAGAAATGAACATTACTTTGTCACTGTTTTCAGGGCTTTCTGCCATGTTAATCTGATTATCTATGACAGTTTCTGTCAGTTTGTTAACAAAGATCCAATTATTCTGCTTGGCTTTTAAGTTCTCACATATTTCTGGCTATGGGCCTGATTCCGAGTTCTTCTTTGTCCTCATGTCTTCAGTGAAAATTTTAATGTAAAATACCCCACAGGACCAGAACTGATACACTAGCGGTTTATACAGAGTTCTTAAAAAAATGGATGCATTCTTCATCCCTAGCAAGCACAAACAAAAAACTACAAAGCTGACAGCTGAAGGAAATAAATGGCCCTGCACTTGATCTGACTATGCTTCTGTAATTTAAGTTTACAGTGTTGGTAAAGAAGGGAGGTCGTTTTTTTCCCCTTCCTTAAACTCTTGTTCAGATCTTGGCTTTTCTTCTGTGTCAAAAAAGAAGGAAAATACAGTATAGTTCTATATGTAAATATGACACATTTTAAACAAAGAAATAAAAATAGAATCAGGTGGATCCATTTCCAAGGCATTTGACATTGGCGACAGCATATTCAGTCTGTTATCTTCTCTCTTACACATAGCTTTTCTCAGATACAAGTTTCCGTGGGATAGACCCATATGACCAGGAAGTGGCAAGCATATAGTAAGCTATAAACAGACAGAAAAATAGACATCCACATCATTATAAGGTGTTCAGTGCCTAATCCTTGCATGTCACTAGCTTTTAACTCATCTCTGTTTGAGGATCCAAAATTAATTTGCCCAAAGTCAGTTGTCACTTCTTAATGTCTTTGTCAATAAAACCAGTAATACACGGGCTTCATGAATTCCTTCTGGCAATCTCTGTACCTTTCTCATTCTAGTCTGTTCTAAATGTAAATTTTTTTCAATTTTGTCTGTAAATAGTGTATGTCTATGCAAGAGCTTTTTGCTGAAAAGGACTGCCCACCATTTCCTACAACAGCATAGCTCCACTGACAGCATCAGCAGAAGCTTGGCATGACAGTCTCCTGTAGGTAATTAATATAATTATTTAAAGCTCTATGAAGCAACTATAAAGGCAAAGGTGCTGGAAGATGATGGTCTTTTTTGCTTGGACTCCGTATCTCTATTACTGCTACTAATCAACGTTAGTGATACCTGCAGTAGTCAGCATTCCCCCCACAAAATCCTCAAATAAAAAAGAAAAGTTTATATTTGGCAGAGTTGCACGTTTATAAATCAACACAAAAGTTAGTGGAAGAAGTCACGACACCCTGGTACCCACGCACTTTAGTGCCAAACTCCTGAGGATTTCCTCCCAAGCAGCATTTCATCAGCAAACAAAAGCTCTCATTCAATCCTGGCAACTCTCTCCTCCATCACTGCCTGTCGTTTTCACTCACTGCAAGATACAGGCTGCCCAGGGGAGTGGTTGAGCCACCACCCCTGGAAGTATTTAAAAGACAGGTAGATGAGGCGCTTAGGGACATGGTTTAGTGGGCATGGTGGTGGTGGGTTGACGGTTGGACTCGATGATCTTAGAGGTCTTTTCCAATCTTAATGATTCTATGATTCTATACTGGCAGTGAAAGACAGGCCCCAGGAAGGGTATGCTTCTTCATAGAAGGAATTCCAATTAATGCATAGTTCTGGTCTATAACAAACACTTGCAGATAAGGGCTTTACAGTCAGCATTTTGGGAGCAGACACTGCTCTTCCCCCCCCCCCCCGCCCCCTCCTTTTTTGGTGGGTGATATGAGTTAACTGTGCCTTGGGGCCACGTATAGCTTGATCAACGGTAATAAGCAAGATACCAATGTCTTCTATTTACAATCCCAGTAAAAACTCTGCATCCCACCAACCAAATCAGGAACTTAAGGTAGCAGCCACCAGAATTCATTTGATAATATTTTTTTTAAACTTTATAAAGTGGGTATAAGTTTCCATCACACCAGATGCCATACTCAGCAAGAACACCGAAAACCAAGCCAAACTCCGTTGCTAAATATTAGGTGCAACGTTATGTATCATCACAAACTCCGACATCTCACTCCATGATAATTTGTTTGCACAGTTCTTTCCAAAATAAGCCTGATCATATTGGGTGTAACTTGGCAGAGACACTTCAAAGTCAGCGAAGTACTGCCAGCCACTATCAGGCAAGGATCTCATCAAGCTTTCCATTTCTGCACATCTTAAAAATGATAAATGAAAAGAGAAGGCAATAAAAAAAACAGTATTTTCTTCTCTAGGGAATTTTAAAGCTTGAAAAAGCCTTCTCTTTCAAGTGCAAGCATAAAATATATGCTTGGATAACAGCAAGATTGGGACTCGGATGTTAAGGAAAGATATTCTCTGGTACTGCTGCCCCTTCATCCTTACCGTCCATCTCCGAGCCAATTATGCCTAAGAGAATCAGGGGAAAAGCGTGTGTGTGTTAGATGCACGAAGAGGGGAGGGAAAAATCCAAGGTAATCAAATCACACAGCTTCAAAGCCTAAACTAGCAAGGGTTAGAAAGAAATCCCACAAACTCTCCCGCTCTGCCTGCTACGGTATCAAACAAAGCTGTGCTCTAGGGGGTTTTATGGGGTTTTATATCGTCCCAGGCTGCATGGCTGCTGCTTGAGCCAGCCTGCTGATCTAGATGGGCCAATTACCTACACCAACAGCCAGGCAGGTGCACTAGGAAGCTGTTTGTTGTACCAGTTCAACACGCTGATGATCACCGATACACAGGTTTCATAACAGACCCACTTTGCAAGGTCTGTCGAGCTCTGTAGATGAAATTTGTCTCTCTGCTACATCTGTCCAACCCCAGTGGAAGTGATTATGTTCTGAGAAAAGGGTGGAAACAGAATACAGCCCACACTCCTGAGTCTGGGAGATAGGATTATAGAAATTATTAGCTGGCTGCTAGCAAGTCTCCAGAGCACTGTACCAAACAGAAGTTTATAAGCTTACAGCACAATCAGATGAGCAGGGAATGACAGGGGGACTGTTCACTGTGCATCCCAAACCAGGTAGATTAAACACATAAGTCTTGTTCACTGCATTGTCCGGGATGTTCTGAGAGGCATTCTGGGCGGGGGGGGGGGAGGGGGAGGGAAGGCTTCAAAACATTAGTGGCAACAGGGAACAGTGTGGGAGCAGAAAGTCAAAGACAGGTAACGGACACTTACTGCACATCTCCCACAGAGGAGGTACTTCTGCTAATGCCCTATCTTCCTTTCTACGTACAAGAGTCGGCTGGTTTGTTTTTCTCTAGTAAAAATATCTAAAACTTTCACCACTGGGTTAATCGGAAGAATGTTATCTCATGGTTAAAGCTTTCCCAACCCTGAAGCTTGTGAAGGAAAGGAGAACACTTCAGTCTTCAAGATATTTAAGATCAACCCACACAGCTGCCTTTGATCTGAATCCAGCTGCAAACAGCTCTCCAGGGGACACCTGGCAGCCTGGGATCATCGGCCACCCTGGTCTGTCACCTTTCCTAGCCATCACCAGGGCACAGCACACACTCAGATAGTCCACGCACTCAAAATGGTCCACTACCCTTTAAGCCAAGAGTATTTGCTGTAAGCCACAGAGTCAGCAGCCTGCAGCTGGAACAGAGAGAATATTGTGATAATTTTTCCATATTCTCTCAGAGAAGTAAGAGCAGCTTAAATCAGTCTAAACTTGTATAAAGGTCTTGAAGATCCTTAAATGAAAGGTGCAAAACAGCCTGGAAGAGTAACTAACTATGTTTAAGCCATCCGATAATTACCAGTGCAGTATGAAGAGAATAAGTCAAAACAGTAAATTCAGGGAAAATGTGACACTATCTGCAGCTTGATCTATTCTTGAATACAGCAGTATGTTAGATGCGGTGCTTGTATAGCTATATCGCTGGGAGCCACCCATAGGAATACCTAGAAATCTGAAAGACACATGGGAGGAGAAAACTTTTTCTTTATATGATTGTTATTTTCTGCATAGGCCATTCCTTTTCTTCAGAAATCACTTACACACAAATGGAAGGGACAAAAATCAGGCAGGCAAGAAGGAAATGCGTCTGTATAAAATCACCACCAAGTATTGGTGGATTTAAGGCAAGTAAAGAATTTGAAATACCTGTAAATATTTAAATTTGTATCACTATGTTTTAAACCTAAGTTTCCTCCCTTGTACACAACGTTTCTTGCCAAGATGCATGTGCAGTATACAGCCAAGGCACTGAAGATGCTTGGAGCTATTTCCATAGCAACAGACTGCAGTGAGGTAATGCACCTGAGATACTAATGACCTCAGCGTGGAGTCTGGATGCTCACAGATAAATGAAATGAGATGGCTGAAAATTTTCACGTTTCAGTAGGTTTTTTAATGAGCAGGAGAATAAACCCATAACAAAAATTTCCAGATAAAATACTTTTTTCTTTGTATCACCCCCTAGGGCACATATTCTTGTTAAAATTAAAAAAAAAAAAAAAAGCAAAGCAAAAGCCATTCATGTACCTTCAGGAAAAGCAAAGCTGACACAAGCAGATTGTTTACCTCTTTTTGTGCTTCTGCATGTACAAATGCACTTACGCTTCCTGACTGAACACATTTAAGTTCATAGAGAGCGCTCTTATTTACTTCAGCGGGTTTTAGCTTAGGACTACCATGAAGATCCAGTTTTCCGTCTGGCCCATCTTCCCTGTGTCCCTCCCCCTAAGAAATTCCCCAGTTAGTTTTTGTCAATGGGAACAAGAACTACAAGAATATCTTTAAATTTGTAACACTGATCTGCGATGGCATGGAAGACAGCAGGCAACATTTAAAATTAACATATTAAAAATCCTACTATTTGAAATTTAACATATTAAAAATCCTACTACTTGAAACCAAAGAACTGTCTGCCAGATCTCGCCGTGGCTCTGAAGACAGTCTCCCAGCTCACTGCAGCACTGCCTGACTTCCCCTGGTCTGGCAGAGGAAGAGCAGGACCAACCGAGGAGAAAAAGGGGTAAAGCGAGGTCCCCTTTTACATGGACCAGTGGATGTGAACTTGGCGTTCAGAAAACGCCTCCTTCGCAAGGCAGTGCTTGTCCTCACTTGCACCTTTATTCATGGGCCAGTTTGCCCATACCGTGTAGGAGGCAGCTGTGGCTCAAGCTGTAGCACAGGATGTCTTCTGCTCTCCACTTTCGGCAAGCACGGGAGCTCAGCCCAGACCCCTCCTAACTTTGTGCTTCTGCATAAGCAAATAAACGAAGCTGGACTTTAAAACAGACTTGGACTGGCACTTGACAAGTAAGGTGGACATGGCCAGCCCCATAAAATGTAAAAAAAAGAATGAAACCAACAATGCCATAGTTGGCCTATTTTCTGGTGTATCGAAGAATAATTTTCTCTCAACCCTTCCCTTTTGTAAGTCAAATCTCTTGCTGATTTCATCAAGATATAATGATTGCCAAGACACAAAAAATGTTTCTCATTTGTAGATCATCTTGTAACGATTGTCAGCTACATCACCAGTTCCTAAAGCTGTCCCTACCTTCAGGGCTCTACACAAGTTACTGCTGAAAGCCAGGATCTAACAAAGAGCAAGAAATTTTAACAAACCACCCTACAAACCCTGAGAATATTAATTTAAATCCTGACTGCGCCAAGCCAGTGGTCACATTACTGATGATTTAAAGGAGAGACATTCAGCCTGGCTTCCCACTTAATTCCATAATGAAATTATAAACCCAAAGCATTCCCCTCTCACCAATTCAGTGCCGATGCCAGGGCAGCTGGCAGCAGGGATGTGGTCTGGCTCGCATGATGTGCTGGCCTACAGAAGAGCTGGGCAGCTGGGAAGTGGTTTGAGGACACCTAAGGAGATCCAACATCTGGGAAAAAGGGTCCAAACTTGCAGACAGGTTTGGCAGTGAGGGGTTGTCAGAAGAGGATCACTTGTAAGCAGCAGTGCCCACGCTTTGCAGAGGTGTCCATCTTCAGACAAGAGCTTCTCTTCCTAACCACTTGGCTTTTTCTTTTTTTCCTGACAAATTAAAATTAATACCAGGCAACCAATACTTTTTCTTCCCCTATAGTTGCCCCTGAAAATGCTTTTCGTCAAGATATAGAAAAAGCTCTGATAAGTCACAAGCAGATCTTTTCTAAAGTACTCTTTCAAACAAATGACCTTACAAGTTATTAAACATTGTTAAGCCCCTTTTCAGCATCTCTTTGAAGGGGGAAGGTACCCTCTCGCTACAAGGAAATAGAATTATATTTAACATGGTGAAAACCACCAACACTGCTTCAATTTCTCAGTGAGTACCCTTCATTAAAACTATCACACTTCCCTTTTTGAAAAGGTCATTAACAGGCAATATAGTATTGATCAGAGGAAGCCAAGATGGGACCCAGAATTTGCACTTTGGTACTTCTGATAGTGCAGCTGCGATGGGATCCCACTCCACATGCACCATGGAAGTAGGTTACCCAGTCATTTATGTCTAGGTTGTTATATCTGCATCTGAGGTTGTCTACCTTCAAAAGAGAAAATACAACTATGTAGCAAAATCCCTGCAATGGGGTGCAAATACCCCATACAGGCATATGGCTGCTGCTGCTGCATAGTAGGGGGTATTGGTTCCCCAATTGCTGTGCTAAGTGAGTGCTACCCTCTGGGCAGAGATTAAGTGAACGGGGCTGAAGGGAGCAGGGCAACCAACAGACTTTTGGACCAGTCCTTCTTAGCAATGACTTAGGAGTCAATTCTCCTTGTCTATCTCATAGCCCAGGGTAGGCATATAGCTGCTAATTTTCAGCTGCCTGCTTACACTTCATTTGAAACCCCACCAAGGCTTGTTTTGGTTTTGTGCACGACAAATCTGTCTGTGAAGTGGCAGATAAGTACTGGTGATGCTGAGAAATAAGTCAGTCTAAAGATAAATGCACATGGCAGAGAAGCAGAAAAAAAAAATCACTTTGTAAGTGGCTTGAAAATTAGAATATACAAAAAATACTAGCTAATTCTGATCACGTAAGGAGCGGAGCACAGACTGACCCTGCCGCAGATATATCGCTCGCTCTGCAGGGGAAGGCGATTTTCTGATCAGAGAACTGGGTCAGTAGAAGTGGAGTCCAGGTTTGTCACTTCAGCAGTTTAAACACAAATCAAGTTAGTGTTTAAACCCCAGGCTCTGATTCAAGGAATGTGAACAGATGCCATACTGAGACAAATCACAGATAAAACTATATTTGCTGGGTTTATTTTTATTTTTTTAACCTTACTTTACCTGAATTCCCCCGGAGTTTGGTGCAAAATTTCAACAAAACAACCCACTTTTAGTATGTGTCACAGAATCTAAGCTTTTCCTCATGAATTTTTATAAACTGTAAATTATAGTCATTTGCATTGTTCACTTCATGCCAAAAAAGGCAAGCGTCACATTCATTTCACATAACTTACTTGATATTTCTATTGATGTTGCTAGGTCTACCTGGGTTTGAAAGCAAACAGGATTTAGCTTTCACAGGTATATGATTTCAGGTAAGTCTATATTGATAGGGCTCAATATTATAGTTTTACTCCAGAAAGACTTATGCTGACTATAGAGAAGGACAGGATAATACAACCTGGAACTGTCATTTACTGTAATTAAAAGTGTCCAATAATGTTTATGATCCTTTCCTCTTAGCAGCTGCTCCAAGACTTAATGCTGATTAAAAAAAGTGTATTTTGGAACAATGCTATTTTATTGCAATCCTCTTCATATTCCTGACCTTCCAAGAAGCTGAAGGCCATGTAGTGGACTGAAAAAGGACAAATGGGTGTAACTCAACAGAAGAGCCAACTGCAGTGCAAAGAGAATGGGAGTACTCCGTCCCTGAAGTATGAGAGTGAAGGTCAAAGAGTCCATGAGCTAATCTGCAGAAAAAGGCAAGTAATAAAATTTGCTTCTGAATATGGGTTAAATTCTCATCTACATCATAGGTCTACGGTTTGAAGATACCTCATTCACCAGGTTTTTGTTTGTTTGGGTTTTTTTGTTTTTTGTTTTTTTGTTTTGTTTTGTTTTTTAATTACTTCATGAATCATTTCATCTGAAGCCATTTTACACCTATGCTGTGCCAACTTCTAAGGGAAATCAGAGTAGACACCCCCGGAGACCACTCTCATCTCCTTGAGATTTTCAATGCTTCTTTGTCACAATGAAATCAGAAATACATTGAGAGTATTTTGTGGCTTGAGGCATTTGGTATTTTCATTTCTGGGATGAGTGATTTATGCAAATTCGTATACAATAACAGAGAACTTTGAAGCTTCTAAGATGTCCTTTAACTGCCAAAGGGTTGACAGGAGTTTAGCATTTTCATTCAGCGGCTTTCCCCTTCCTGTGTAAAACATTATTTTCTCTCTCGCAAAATTTTGTTTTGTGGAAATTACTATTAAAATCACAGCCTTAAATAGTAAGAAAGCCTGTTGTCACATTCCTGTTGGTACTGTCAGTTTAAACCACAACTGCTCTTCGGGTGAACTTCTGAGCAGAGAGCGCATCATGCTCAACACAGTGCTGTTACCTGAGGGATGTTGCTTTTGGCCCTCTGTGGCTGTATGCTTCATATAAAATGAGATTTGCAGAGGAGGAAATTAGACAGCCAGCTCCAATTGAATTGCAATGAGATTTGAGGACCTATTTCCCATAAACCTTGAAAGCTGTAGTCAGGATCATGCCCTGGCATGCAGGTAAATGAGAAATGCTACTCTGACTGCTTCCTGCTAACCGGTGGTGTGCTAATGTGCTGGTTTGCTGCAGTCTCACAACTCTCTCCTCACCCTGGAAGCCTAAACCGTTTCACTTCTGGGTTGTGGTTTTTTTTTCCCACCCAATTTTATTCTAAGCTGAACTGACAAACCTCTTCATGGTTAAAATTGGCTTTGGGCAATTGGTTACTGAATTACGCTGCTTTTCTTTAGCCTATTTCTAGTCTATAAAGCGTTTCTTCTACTTCATTTAACTCTTCCCCTTTAAGCAGCATTCAGATTTGTAGATTTGTCTTTTTTTGTCTTTCCCCCCCTCCCCCGTGTGTAATATTTGCAATAATACAGAGATAATAATACTAGACAGAAAGCCAAAGAAAATTCCATCGTTTCTGTACACTTATGTGAATATACAGTTTCTGTGAAGACAAAGAGCTGGAAAATTGGTAAAGGTGGAGTGAAGAAGCTGGCTTTACCACGCCAATTGCTCCTGGTAGAACCTGCTCCGCAGAGCCGCACTTGTGCTGTAAATGATGGTTAATCAGGCAGACCAGAAGGGATCGAACTAGTTAGAGGGATGCACAACATCCGTCTTTCAGTCTTGGGGACCATCTCCAACAGGCTTTAATCCTCTGCAGTACAGCTGAGGTATTGGGGAAATCTCACATTCAAGCTATCAGGGAAATGGGAAAGCTATTGACAAAGATGACATATAGCATGCAGTTCCCATATGGATAGCCTTATCCTACTGTATATTATCCATCATGTATTCATTCAAGAGTACAGGTCAAACTCCACTCCTTCTCTCCACCCTCCTTCGTGCGCTGCTTTGCAGTTTCTGGTGAGATCTTCCAGAGGATTTTTGGCTCCAGACCATCCTTATATTAAATTCAAAAGAGCTCTGTTTCCTAGTAAAGAGACCACCAGACTGTTTACTAAGCCGAACAACAGACCAGAGCTAGCCAGCTTCCCTGCAATAGGTTAGTGACCTCCAAAAATTAACTGGAAAGAGGAGGGGAAATCCCACAATTAAATTGAGTGATTCAGGTAGATAAAGTACTGAACCTGTGTTCCTCTATAATGAGGTGTTAAGAAGATGCAAGGAGTGAGAAGATGAGAAGTTAATGCCTCCCTCTGTCATCCAAAATTTGAAGATAGTTGTGTTTGGACGGCAAGAAATGTACATTTGTTATCAGTAGGATGGTCACTGAATCTCCTTCCTTTACAAATGAAAACCAAAATGACAATTCCAGTAAAGAGCCAGCCTTACTCTTTGCAAGACTTTTTAGATGAAACTGGAAACAGTTTAAGAGATTTAACTGTGAACTCCATTTCTAAGAAAGAGTGTTTTCAGATCATGGTGTAATATTAACATGTTAAGTGTCTTTCTATATTCTATTAAGAAAAGCCCCAGATCTCTCAATATCTATTAGAAGTACGATCTTGTTTCCAGTGCCTGGAGAAGCAGTAGGTAATTACAAAACAGACAGAACAGCTGGAGGAAGATAAGAAAAATCATTATGTCACACAACCTTGAATTAGGCTGATTGCATCCTAAAAAGCTACAGTGTAAAGTCTTACCTCTCGTGAAGTCAATGGTAATGCTCCTACCAACTTCACTTGGGAAAAGTTTTATACAAAGGTTTACTTATTGAATGCTTGGGTCATCCTAAAGCATTTATAAAGGTTACAGTAGTTATTAATGAGGTGTCTAATTAAGGTTTCTACAGTCTCTATATAATCACTTCTAATTTACAGTACTATGGGAGAAATTGAGTCAAAATTATGATTTTTTTTTTTCCCTAAACATTAACATCCGGGGGGAGTGGGGAGGGAGGGGCGGGGAGGGGGAGCTACTTTTGTATCTATTCATGCATTAAATCTTTGTTTTGAAATTTGGAAGATGCACAAAATTTCAAGGCAAAGCCATGAAAATGACAAAGCAAAAGATTAATTAGTCCCTTCCCTCCTTTCCTCTTTTGCAAATTTCTTAACGTCTCTCCTGTCTCACTTTTTGGAGGAGTTTTCTCACTAGCTACACTTTCGTCACTCACAATTTTATGCCTAAAATATATGTTTAGGACTTCAGGATGCAGAGATGGGCCAAAGTCAGGGAACTGAAAAGACAGGCTGCAGTTCTACTACTGTTAGAGAAGAAAATTAAATTTGCTGATGTTTCATATATATACCATGACCGACCCATGCAGCGACATGATGCAGTCCCTGATCCTGAGAGCACTCATTTCCTAATAGTAAAAGCAGAAAATCTTGCGATGGACATAAAGTACTTGATTCACCCCAAGAAAGCGCCCTCCAGGACAGAACTGCAGCATGTGGAGTTGGCATTACTTCCAGTGGCATCTTCAGTGTGGATAGACATGGGGATTTTTTCTCCAGAATTATGCATTTGGCAGCTTTCTTATGCATAAAATGTAGTTAGGAATAAAGAAGTTGCCATATGTTGATTCTTCCAGGCAAGTGAAAATGAGCCAGCTGCAGTTGTAAGAGCTGGTGTCTTCTAATTCTTCCTTCTTTATGTGGGCTCTTCAGTGAAATCTAGCTATCAGGTGGGGAAGGATGTACAAATAACTGAATGCAAAACTCAGGTAGTCTCCAGATAACCCTGCAGTAATTTCCCCTCACAATCAGATAAATAATAGACTCCTGGGGGGATGGAACTTATATGCAACTTGTCATGTAAGTAGAGAATAATTAATTACACTCTTATTTACAGTTTGTCTGATAAGAGCATTAAACTGCAAATAACTAGAAGAATACCAAGGTGCTGAAATGTTCGCTCTCACTCACTCAACATGTAAACACAAGGGGAATGAAACACATTTGGCACTGATTTACACTATGGCCCCTCACAGTGAGGGGCTTGGTTTTTGTAAAACAGGAATCACAGATGCCTCTGTCCTGAAGCCAAAATCAAATTTTGTTGGTGCTCCACAAAGCAATAAAATGTTCTAAATACATCAGCAGCCTTAAAAGTAATGAAATTCCAATTATCTACTCTGAGGTCCTATAGGACCCCATACGTTACTCAGATTATGATCTCAGGTATATCTTTGATTCTTCTGAATTTTCTCAGTTCTGCTAGTATTACCGGTCCCTGGCTCCGCTTGTATTTACAAACCTCAGCACCTATATCAGGAGTAAATCAGGAGATTCAGACGCTAACTTGTCTTGCTAATTACAAACCAAGATTGAAGAAAGCAAGAAAAGAACTTTGTGGGGAACAAAAAAAAGGAAAAAAAAAAACCCTGAAGGGGCATAAAACAAGCATAAAACAGTTACAATATTCATGCCATATTCAGTTGCACCCTGTTTAAAATTTCATTCTGGTAGAACCAGGACATTTGTCACAGGTCTCTTAATACCTCTCTGACAAGGTGAAGATATAGTCACATTAAGACCTCTGCACTTGCCAGTGAAACATGTAAGCTGTTCTTACGCTTCGTAAAAATGAGGGCCTAAGATTTCCAATTGCAGTCATAAAAGTAAAATAAAAAGCAGAAAGGCAGGGGGAGAAAAAAAAAAAAGAGGAGGAGGCTGCTTTTATTTGAACCATGGAAATTTCCTTTACATATTCTTTTCTGAATTAATTTCACTGCATTTTGATAGTGATCTTAACTCATCGAGTGAAAATAAATTGATGCCAAAAAAGTTACGTTAATAGGAATAAACAGCTTTAAGGAACTGGAGAGTGGATATACAGCCTCTTTTATAGGTCAGTACTTAATCCAGCACCAAGGTCATTAGAGGGCAAATGTTGCTGCTTTCTTGTGGCAGTAGATAAGCCGGTCTGTGGCCTGCAGCTATAAGGCTCATCCCTAAAAACCAGGGGGGCTGCAACATGAGCAGCAGCCTCAGCAGAGGTGAAGGTGGGACCGGCAAGGGAAGCGTTTCCCTTGCACGCCCTAAGGAAGAATCCAGCTTTCCCTAGTCGGGTAACCAACTAAAGCTATGTCTTACTGGAGATGTAGTTATAGAATCATAGAATCATTAAGGTTGGAAAAGACCTCTAAGATCATCGTGTCCAACCGTCAACCCAACACACCATGCCCACTAAACCATGTCCCTAAGGGCCTCATCTACACGTCTTTTAAATACTTCCAGGGATGGTGACTCCACCACTTCCCTGGGCAGCCTGTTCCAAGGCCTGACCACTCTTTCAGTAAAGAAATTTCTCCTAATGTTCAACCTAAACCTCCCTTGGTGCAACTTGAGGCCATTTCCTCTCGTCCTATCGCTACTTACTTGGGAGAAGAGACCAACACCCACCTCACTACAACCTCCTTTCAGGGAGTTGTAGAGCGCGATGAGGTCTCCCCTCAGCCTCCTCTTCTCCAGACTAAACAACCCCAGTTCCCTCAGCCGCTCCTCATAAGACTTGTGCTCCAGGCCCTTCACCAGCTTCGTTGCCCTTCTCTGGACACGCTCCAGCACCTCCATGTCCTTCTTGTAGTGAGGGGCCCAAAACCGAACACGGTATTCAAGGTGCGGCCTCACCAGTGCCGAGTACAGGGGCACGATCACCTCCCTGCTCCTGCTGGCCACACTATTTCTGATACAGGCCAGGATGCCATTGGCCTTCTTGGCCACCTGGGCACACTGACGGCTCATGTTCAGCCGGCTGTCAACCAGCACCCCCAGGTCCTTTTCCTCCGGGCAGCTTTCCAGCCACTCTTCCCCAAGCCTGTAGCGTTGCATGGGGTTGTTGTGGCTGAAGTGCAGGACCCGGCACTTGGCCTTGTTGAACCTCATACAGTTGGCCTCGGCCCATCGATCCAGCCTGTCCAGGTCCCTCTGCAGAGCCTTCCTACCCTCCAGCAGATCAACACTCCCGCCCAGCTTGGTGTCGTCTGCAAACTGACTGAGGGAGCACTCGATCCCCTCGTCCAGATCATTGATAAAGATATTGAACAGGACTGGCCCCAGTACTGAGCCCTGGGGAACACCGCTCGTGACCGGCCGCCAACTGGATTTAACTCCGTTCACCACAACTCTCTGGGCTCCACCATCCAGCCAGTTTTTTACCCAGCAAAGAGTGCACCTGTGGTCCAGGGCGGTGGCACAAAGCAGGAAGGAAATTCTGCCTTTCCACAGAAATGAGGCTTCGGTGTCTGTTACTCACTTCTTGATTTCTTTGATGTTAACAAAAGGAAGAACAAAATAAGTAAGAAGGATTCCCATGGGCTAAATTACTATCAAGCTAAACTGAGTGACGGCTCTAGAAATTATAACCATCTGTAAGGTATGTATGCAGTACAGCAAACTCCCTCCTATAAACCCAGGGAGAAAAGCTACTGATTCTTTTCTGTAAAGTAGTGCAAGACTGGCAGGTGAAATGGAAATATTCACATGGGTATTAACTATTATCATTTACTGCTGCTATTATTCAGTTTTGGAGAGAGAAAAACCTTTCCTAGCCACCCAGTTCATTCAAGAAATATTTGTTTAAAATCATATTACCATAGGATTCAGGCATTATTTTATGAAATTTCACAGCTTACGGGTCTTGACATATGTTTAATTATCAGGCAGTGCATGAGCTTTTTTTTTCTATCCATACTGTTTTATGTATACTTCTCACACCATGTTATGAATAATAGAAATACATACATTAAGTACAACTTGTAATAAAAGCAATGTATTATTCTGATTTGAAAAGGAATAAGACACCTGAACTGAACCTGACACTGAATAAGACACTGAACCCGAATCTAGAAAATAAAATTGCCTGTGACAAAAAGAGATAGAAGTAACACAAATCTGTCCCATCCCCAAAACCAAAGCAACCAAACAATCCTATCCACGTATTTTATCCATTGGCACAATCTGCTGACCCACTTCCCTGAAACCAGGCACCAGAAATAGATTTCATCCAGGAGGATTTCTGCAAACCATATTTCCAGCCTTGTTTGTTTCAAAGAGCTGTCAAGTCCATATCACACTGCACTTCAAAGACTAATTTCACCCTTTCAAAGGGTGCGTACCAATTTGTTTGAGTCTCAAAACCGTGTTTTGTAAAACAATAGCAACAATAACAAAGTCAGAGAATAGGGGAAAAAATTATGTAGCCTGATGTGAACACAAATATTTTAGGAATCCTTATTACATTTGAAGAACACACAATAAACATGAACAAAAACCAAAAATAAAATAAAATAAATAAATAAATAAAATATATACCCAAACAACCAAAGAAACCCCCAAAACTCCCACCTTTTTTCTTCTGTATAAAGGAACCACCACAACACCATGTTAGATCATAAGAATCAAGTAAAAAAACAAACAAAAAAAACCCACAAAAAAAAAACCCCACTACTAAATGGAACCCAGCAAGGAATATGAAGTGAAAGAATGTAGTTTCACTGTGTACTGTAAGAAGCATCAAAGTACATATATGAATGGAAAAGAAAGCACTTTAAAGCTGATTTTACTTCTGGTGTTAATATTTCACCATATGAGGAGCGAGGAGGATGTTTTACAAATGAAGCTTGTATGAGTTAGAGTCACTTTTAATAAGCAGATTAAGCACAGAAGGAACTGATGCTATTGTTTCTCCTTCATCTTAACACAAGATCTCACCAATTAAAAGATTTCAGAGAAATCTAATCAACTGCTTGCCAAAATAAGTGAGATTTTCTTAGCTACTTGTATAGGGTTTAATACACGAAGTAGGAGCCTACAAACGACGATACAATAACCAGCACAAATAATTTGGGAAACTTCTACATTTTGTGGAGATCCAAAAGCCGAAGGCTGATGGAGTAAACTACCTTATGACTGTACTCCAAGCCTTATGCATTTGTCTTGTGATACTGAGAATCCAACGCGGGCTATGTTTTCTGTAGTCAGAGCTGACTAATCACACGGCTTTGTATGCTCTCTAAAAACCAAGCTAGATTTTTTTAAGACATGTAATTAAAGATTGTAATGTTTCTGGAGAGAAGAAGGAATCAAGTGTTTGACAAGAAGCCTCCTGTTTACTTTTAGATGAATAATGCAACAGCGTTTGAACAGGTACATTATAACATATCCCAGACACGGGTTGTCAGCCTTGTTTTCTTCTGCATAAGAAAGCCTTGCTTTTGGGTGCATGAGATTAAAAGCTAATGATATAAAATGGACAATCTTTTTAACAGGTTAGATAAGCAACTCAAAGTTTGTATGCCAGTTCAGACTTATTGGACATGCAGTTTTACATGATTCCAGGCATTTTCTGCTACTAGCCAGAGAACTGTTTTTCTCATGCTTTTTCAGCATTTCTACAGCTAACTGGAGAATAAGTGCTCATTGAAATGGAAACACAACCAAAAAATGTTGGCCAAACTCTTCTCTGCCTCCAAAAAATGAAGTGGAAAGTCACTAATAGGTATTTCTTTATTTCATCCAGGCTTTCCTGGCTTAACCTGCAATATGTAGAAGGGAAAGAGGACTGACTAGGTTTCAGCCACCATCACTAAGACTTCAGGGTGAAATCCTAACTCTACAAAGGCAGCAGAAATCAACCCTATGTTTTAAATCCAGAATTGACTCTTTAATATTCACCTCCCATTAATGTTCTTTTAAATCTCTTCCAGACATTTGAAAACCTTAGTCCAAATGACTTCATTCAAAACTGCTGAAATTACCCAGAAGCTTTCATGAACAAGAGATACTGAAATTCCTCTGCTTTTTGCAGCATAAAATCGTATGCAGCCCGAAAGGTGCATTTAAGAGATATGAACTTCAGTTACAACATCCAACGAGTCTAATGGAACCGGAGGCCAAGCAGGTTTCACTGTGATGCCTAATAAATATTACAGATCGAGCTTCTAATATCAGCTCTGAACTTTGTGCAAATTCTATGTCAGGTTTTGGCAATGCTGTAGGCTGATACAGAGCACAATCCTGAATTTCCCCTTGTATTAAAGCGGGCAGAAAAAAAACACCACCAGAGAAAAACCTGGCACTGAGAAAATACTAACAACCCTTCTCCCCAGTAGCTGAAAGTTTTTTCTTGAATAATGAGGGGAAAATGAATGTACAATGTTTCCAGACATCTATCCTTCCAGCACCATGTACCAAACCCGTAGGAGCAATTGTGCTATTAATAAAGTTTAAAGTTGTTGTCAGTTCTCAAAATGTCATGATTTTTTGAAGCACAAAACAACTCAAAAGATCTTGCCATGCACTTCTAGAAAAACTGTACCCCTCACTTTTCCACATAATTTACAGAAAGCTTTTAAATGAAATTTCATTTTAATCTCAGTATTCAAGGATTCCAGGAAACTTCCAGTGCTGTGTTTTATTTGGTCTCTGTTGCCCCCCAAATCCCTCTGCCTATACTGTCGTGTGGGCAAGAAAAGCCAGCACAGGACAACACAAGTCACAGGGGAAGAGACTCCCGAGAGCTGGGGGCTGGCTGGACCCCAGGGCAGAACAGAGCTGCTGCCAGAAAGCCTCGAGTTTCCTCGCTGGATTCATCTCACCCGCAGCTGAAACTATCCAAAATTGGGGCATCTGGTCTGAGCAAGTTGGATTCATGCTGTCTGGACAGAGATGACCGGGTCTGGAGGGTAAATTATCACACCTTGGCACCTATATGAAACATCTGGGATGTATAATCCACTCCCCTCCACTGAGTATACAGCAAAATCTACAGCTCAGGCACAGGGTATACACATCTTTTTAATGGCTAATGTGAGGCAAAACAAATCTCACCACAGACACAGGTCTCAGCTGCAATGGACATGTCCCAGAAAGCAGTTTCTCCTTCTGTGAGGGGAGGACCCGATGCCAAGGCTGGTTATCCATTGCTCCCAGGCGCTTCTATTGCAAATGCAGCTGCACTCCATTGCCAAGCAATTTTAATATGGTTATGCTGCACAGTCTAATTCTACTGTTCTTCCCTCATGGAAGCAGTCCCACTGAGTTTAACAGGATTACACATGTGGAAGGGAGTTTGGCCCCGCGCCCGCTAGCTGCGGAGCCATGGAAACACCGGTTTCGGTGCAAGCTGCACCTCAGCTGCATACTCAGTGGCTGAAGCCCACATCATCACAGCTCTGCTGCTAATGGTAGCTGACCCGATTAGATTAAAACCAGTTTAGGCACAAGTACCTGAGATGGAATCATGTATCCCGATTGCACTGCAGACCCATCCAGCCAAAGGGCCAGTGAGTAATTGCTACCAGCACAGGGAACCAGTCCCAGATCTTGCCTCCTTGCTTGAGTGTGCTCTGTTCGTTATGTCAGCCATGCACTGGGTCAGGCTGATGCTTCCCTGGTTAACTCTCTACTGACACCATTTCTTCAGTGCAGAAATTGCCAAAAAGCACAGTGCAGAAGCTGCTAAACCAGGGGAAGTCTGATCCGAGCCTACTGATGCCTACGAGAGCCTCCTCTTGAAATGAACAACTGGAAATGAATCCAGAGGAATTTAAATCTGAAGCTATGCCTCTTGTGCTGCGTATGTAAGAGACCAATTTCTTTTCTTTTTCTTTCAGTTTGTACAATCAGTATGGATTAAACAATGCAAAAGCATGATCCTGAGGATGTTAGGCTGGTCACTAATTTAGGTGACTACCCAAGCAAGGAAGGATTATTTTATCTAATTAAGACAGAGCACAGTATTTAAGACAGCGCGTCTGCATTAAAACAGACAATTCAGAATTATAAATACTGTTGAGTCTGAAACGATGATGTTAATCTCTGCTCACATAACAATGTTCTACTGACACACATTTTAAATCACTTCCTTTTGCTTGCAGTAGATGAAGCCATCACTCAAAATGCTCAATTATAAATCTCAATACAATTTAAAAGGTGAACTTTCTTTAGTTTTACTAAGGGCAAAAGGGCAACGCTGATGGTGTAATACTGATGTTAATGCATTACTTATGACTGAAATTTAGTCTGTATTTGGTAATTCACTCATTCCTGTGATCAGAAACAGGTTCATTCTCCTGGATCCTATTTCCCTCTCTGTAAGTGCATTAGGTGTGCCATGGGCAGGTTGCCCAGCTCACCCAACGTATATTTTTGAAGACACAAAGAGCAGCTTGGTCCCAAAATCTCCACGAACACATTCCTTTTGGGGCCCCTCTTACACATCTATAAAACGTGTACATTAATCTGAGAATGATTTTTAGCAATTACCAATAAGCTGTCTCAAAAGGACATGTTAATCTATAATAAAAAATAACCAGAAAATAAAACTCAGTATCTTCATTTGTATATTAATGACAGGAAGATAAGATTTGTGGTTTACAAACCGCAATTAAACACAGGTATGGAATCATTAAAATATAAAATACTGCATCATTAACTTTCATTTTCCTATGGAGATGAAATAGACATTAGCAAGTACATGAACACCAGTGCTAATACTCTCTACCCCTTTCAGCATCTTTAGGTGCCAGGATTTAATTATCCTTTGTCCCATGATAATCTGCAGAGATAGTTCCACTTCAGCAGACTCTCCTATCTGTCTTTGTTGAAGTAAAAACCTAAAAAGAACCATTCCCAGTGCAGAACTGTAGTTTACCAAAATGCAGCCAATCAAGATTTTACAGTAATTGGTTTGCTGACCAAGTGAATGATTCCAGTTCAGGTCACTTTATTTACTTAATAATGGCAGATATTTTGAATGTATTTCATCTCCAGACTGTTTTTCAATTGACAGCTGATGTACATCTAGAACAGTCTTACTTAGCAATAAATCATTTCTAGAAATGACCAGAAGGTAAAAGAACTCCCATGGGTAAAATTGGTCTGCTCTTCATCAAAATTTCAGCCATCCTTTACTGGCCCTCCTTGTTCACCAGTCACAAAACCCATCTAGGAAATCTGTTACAGAACATGAAAGGCAGTAGTCCCAGCATGATCCCTTTACAAATTTCAGGACAGGACTATAACACCCTACATTGATGCAGAACCCATTTTTCCCAACAGTGTTCCTCAGACTTCCCAAAAACAATTACATGAAACCTACCTGAAACTTTTATTTATATTAAAAAACATGTTTACATCTGCCTACTATTCATTTGAGACAGGGGAGCCTCTCCATTTGCTCTTTTTTTTTTCCTCTCCCTCCCCACCCCCCTCTTTTTTTACTAGTGCTGATAACAGCACACACATGACTCACAGGAGTCTTCTGGGACAGAACAACCCTGGGCCAGAGTGCATCGACAGTGGCTAGCACCAGGTCCACTGGCAAGGGACTTTGTGCATAGCTGAAGACACAAACCATATTTGACCAACCAGACTTTGAATTTAATGAAGACTCCAAATATAGTTCCTAGTCTTCTTGAAGAGAAACTCAAGAAAATTTCCTTCCAGTGTGATCATTGAAGAGAGTAAATTCTCCAGCCCCAGTTCAGCCAGGTAGTTAAGGACATCCCTGGGCCTCGGGTCACTTTGTCAAAGCCATGTGTTCCAGGTTAGGTGCAGCCTTACAGGCTTTGCTCAGATGAGGTCTATGCTTGCAAGTAGGACTGGGACGAAAAGGCCCTTAACTGTGGCCCACTCCCACCACCTTTATAGGTGGAAATATAGTGGAAAGACTGACATCGATTTCAATGCAAGCAAGATACTGCCTTGCTAGTCCACTTGTAATTATGTTAGTGTGCAGGATTAAGGAAACCAAACTGCTGCATTTGTAAAGAAACACACATGCAGATGCTTTTGAAGGCATTTGCAGTGCTTTCTGATGCATTCAGAAGCATAAAGGCAACACTTTCTTCTTAACGCTCTAAGTTATCCTGCACGTGCGCAGCAATCTCGGCACTCTGGGGAGGTTGGACGTAGTGCTTACACAAGGCTCCACAGCCTAGTAGCTCCTACGAGCAGCATCCAACCTGTTCTGGCTATCAGACATGCAGAAACTCGGGAAAATTTGTAAAGTCATGTAAATGCACCTGGACAAAATTTCTGGAAGGAGGAAGAGGAAATATCTGCAAAGCCACGTGACTCTTGGCACGGCCACCTGAGGCTTGCTCAATTGTCCCTACCATTGTGTCCCTGCTTCACCTCCGCAGCTCAGCCCCTCTCTGCTGCTACGTGACCCACATGCCATTCAACACTCTTTCAGAGCCACCAGTCCAGCTGCACTACCTGCTCGAGATCCCCCCACACCAGCGAAGCCACAGCGTTAGCGGGACACCGCTCTTGAAGGGGTCCCACACCATCCCCAGCTGCAGCTTACAGCTGTCATTCAATTCCTTTTACATCGGAGCCTGTACCTAGCCACCAGCTTTCCATCCATGGCTCGGAGACCTCCTGTGAAACTCTTTGAAGATAACCTTCACAAAACATGCTTTTGTGGTTTTAGTTCATTATTTATTTGCTTTCAGAAATTGATGGAGTGACTGGTTTTCTAGCAAAAATTATAAGACCTTAGAACAGTGATATTCAAAGGTAAGGTCTTATACCTTCCAGAGGAAGCATTCCTGTTTGCTAATAGTGTGAGCGATTAAATCCCAATATGTTATGTGGGAGCACCACTGTTGTTAGTAATTGTGGGTTTAGAACTTAGGGAGGGCCTTGGCATAAATCACATAGCCATAACAATAGTCCTGGAAAATCTATTTTATGGGCCATCAACCTGTCCCAGTGTAAAGGAGGACCAATTTATCTACCAGAAAGCTTGGAGTATGATTAATGGAAGGAATATATGTAATTCAGACAGACAAAAATACCCAAACAAACTTGCATTACATGATTTCCAAGAAAAAGTGAAGGGGGGGGGGGAGAATAAAAATCAATTTTAAGCTCTTCACAAAGGCTTTAGAGCCCCCATCCTTCTAAAATTACAGTACAACATTTTTAAGGCAGATAACTGCATATTTCTAAGGGCGAAAGAATTTTCAGTTTGGGGAAAAAAAAAAAAGTTGATCTATTTATATTTTCCAGTAGCGTATCTATATCAAGACTCTGCTATGTGTTCATTCTGTGCTGGTATCCCAGGGCTGGCTGGTGGTGGTAGACGGCCAACTGGTGGTGGTATGTTGCCCAGAGAGGTTGTGGAGATACGTGCTTAGAGATATTCAAAAGCTATCTGCACACAGTCTTGGGCAACTGGCTCTAGGTGGCCTTGCTTGAGCTGATGACCTCCAGCCTCAACCATCTTGCGATTCTATGAACTGTAACCAGGACAAGGTGCTGAAACCCTAGCACAGTTACAGCCAGTTGAGCTGAAAGTCACAGGGACTAATGTTGATTTTAGCTACATTCAGTAAAAATCAGTGTAACACCATTGCTTTAGATGAAGTTCATTTGAATTCACAGTGTAGGTGACTAAGCAGAGTAATTGGCCCTTTTTTCCCTGAGAAATATGATCTCTATTTGAATAGCAGCTATTTTCACTAAAATAGTCTTTTCATGTAATCATAGTCTTTTTGTGACTATTTAGCATTCCACTGGAAGTAAACTATTGAGCTGGGCTAAATGGCTGCAAATGGTGTGCACAAAGAAGCCTTTTCTTTGACTGTTATAAAACGCAATCCAAAATGTTTACTGGAGAAATACAACTTTATATAGAAATGAAAAGCAAAATACTTGAGAAATGAGGTTACATGATTTAGGTGAGGAGGGTGTGTTAGAGGCTGGGTGTGAACCAAAGGGACTTGAGCAGGGTTAAGTGCGGGTAGAGGAGAATCAGGGCTGAGCATGGCAGGAGGAGATGACAGGTGAAACAGAAGGGCTGGAGAGGAAAGAGGCCGAGGAAACAATAGCGAGGGGACAAACACTAGAAAGGATAAATGCGAGAAATGGGCTAGTATTTTATTCTTTGAAAAATATGGATCTCGGACAGTTACAACTATTTGCAAATACCTGCAAGTGGTTGTTAAAGTTATTGAATTTTCCTTGACCCTTCCTTGTCCCTGCCTCCATTTTTCTTTTATTTAAAGAGGGCTGAAAGCTTAGGATTGAAATGCTCTTTCTGGAGAATCGAAATATTTGCTGGGAAGCTTCTTAGGCTTCTCTGTCATAGCAAGAACTACAAAATAATTTTTGTCGGTCAATCTAAGTGATTATTTTGTCTCTCAAGCCTTCAGAATACCCAATCTCCACAACATTTTTTTGCACAGCATTAATAAATAAAACATCCACACACTCTGCCCATTACTGTAAAAAAAAAAATTCATCTAGTATTTAATTCATGAGGGAGAGGGAAAGGAAAAGGAAAAGATTCTTTGTCTTTGCATTTTCCTAGGAATTTCTTCCAACTCTCCAACAAGATGCTGCCTCAGAGGTGCTCCTTCTCTCCCCCTCAAGTACTGAGCCTAGTTTCACAAACTGAAAACCAGATTAGCCTGCAGCTTATCCATGGATAAGCTCCCCACCAGCATTTTAGGTACCAGTCAGCACTCTGTTATGATGATGTGATAATGTGAATGGTAACATAAGCCCTCAGAAAACATCTGAGCTGAGGTACCATAGCAATCCCTCTGTGGCTTGAACCAGTTGTGTATCAGAGAGGGATGCACTAGCACAGTCCAGTTGCACTGCCGAGGAGGACACAGTGATGCTTCCTTCCTTTCGGGATACAAATGACCTCAAAGGGAAAGGACCAGCTGAAAGCATGGTGTTGCCACCTTCTCCCTGGCTAGCAACGCTGCCTTTCTCTGAAAACAGGAAGATACAGGACCCTTCTCCAGCGCAGAGCTGCAGGGATGGAGGAACTCTATTAGCAAGGCAATGTTAGCAAGCCTGGCCGACCACCTGCCTCCGCGAGCCCCGGCACGACTCACAGGCAGGCAAGGCTGGGATGCAAGAGCAGCTGGATCCTCCCCAACACCTGGGCAGGTCCCGGCCACCACCTCCCCATGCCCCGCCACGAAGCCACCCTTGCGCTGCAGCTGTACACACTGACAGCCAGCATCAGCAGGAACTCCTGACATACAATGGGGGGAGCTACAAAGCCAGGTGAGCTATTCTGCCCTTTCTTCTCCTCCTACCTGAACTGTTGCAAGAGGGACAGGACGGGACAGGGACACCAGCAGGTCGAGTCCTGCAGGAACTGCTTCTGGTCTCCCAGTGAGACCAGGCTGGCTGAAGGTGTGGGGGAACAACCCAGGCCCCACTATGCCACTCTCATCCTCCATTTCCACAGTCCCCATGCGACAGGCTACCAAAATCTGACCGCTTCTGTAGAAAACAGCATCCACAGAGACTCTTCCATCACTGTCACAAAATTGATTTTTTTTTTTTTAATAAAAAACCATATTTGTTTAATCCCTCGCAGTCAGAATAGCAATATTTAAATGTATTGAGTTAGTGCTGGTCAGGGGACACAAACATTCAGGGAGTATCTTTATCTTGCTTCTCACCAGAAATGATTTATAGTTTGATCTGACTGGTTACTTTGACATAGCTCCTTTAACCATAACATCTTTCCATTCCTCTAGCAGCAGAGATTTAGCATTTCAGGCTGAGTACATATGTTGGATAAGAACATAATCCTCAGCTCTGGGCATAGGAGTTCATGGTAAGAGAGTGGCTCTGCATACAAATTGAAAGCACTGAGATGCAGAAAAGAAAAACACACTAAACCCTAATATGCATATTGTGAAGGCCTTCTGGCATCAGAAGAAATCATCAGTTATTTAATTTGACATCTTCAGAAACAGAGGGACTAGAGGAAAAAAAAAGGAGAGAGAGAGAAAAAAAAAATGGATATGACCTTTAGTCTGAGACTCCAAGTAAAGACTTGGGATAAATACTTGCAGAGAAGGAATATGTCAATATGCAAAGAAGAAAAAGAGATAAATCAGACTAGACCATTTCAGTAGAGAAAAATCCCAGAGCTCCCATTCTACAGCCATTTCTGACAGCACAGAGATGGATTTATCGGGGGCAGAAAGGGACACTCCCCTTCCCCTCTATTAGCCTTCTTAACATAGCACATACATTCCTGGGTGCAGGTTGCAGTCACATCTCTGCAGTCCATCTGCATTCTTCCCCTCATTCAGGCTGGGGCTCATCTCCTAATGCAAGAAGACTTTTCGTTATCATTACAAAAATTCACAGTGGGCATCTGGCAATTACCAGCCATCAGTCACATAGTACTGGGAACAGGGGGTAGCGTTTCTGGGCAAAACATAAAGGATCAATCCCAGGCATCATCTGACATCACTAGACTTTGTTCTTTAAACTTGTAAAAGACACAAAGAAATAACGCATTGTGGAAAACCAGAGTAGATGTGAAACTCCTGTATCTACGTGACATGCAACTGTCAGACAATCTCTGTTTTAATAATCTATAAGCCTTCCAAATGATTAATATCAACTGAAATCATGCATTATGCATTTAAATTGTGTTGCAGACAAGGGGCTCTGTGGCAGAGCCATTTCAGTCTGGAGCCCTTTCCCACATGCCCTGCAGCTCTGCTGGGCACAGCAGCGTGCGAAGCGGACCTCAGGGTCTCCTCCTTCACACCACCCTCCCTGCGCAGTGGAGGCCAGAGAGTTCGGCATAGCTAAATCTAGCTTTGAAAAGAGTTGGGATTAGAGAACCGAACTTTCTGAAACCACAGTCTGAGCACAACTGATCCGCCCTAGGCCATGCATGACATCTATCCGTTTCTTTTATGCTAAATATGAAGAAGTACAGAGGTTTTTCCTTTTTCTATAAACTCGTCTGGTTCTGTGTAAGCTCTGTTCTCCAGGATATCTTCACACTCTCTGCCGACACCTTCCACTTCACAAGTGGTAAGCACATTCCGCAGAAGAGTCTTTCTTTCTTCCCAAAATAAATTAAATCTGGCATTGTAGGGTCTTCAGGGAAAAAGCATCATTTTGCTTCTCTAACAGATGACATTATGAGAGGGTTTTTTTTTAAACTGTAAGGTATGCTTTTGTATTATTCACTGGAAGATCTGACTTCTTAAAGCTATAAGCAGAAGGCTTTTTTTATGGTGATATTATTTGGAAATCAGGATTCATGGAACAGAACTGGAAGGGCGGGCCATAGAACACCAACCATCTTAGGGACTTTCTAAACTTGGGGGGGAGGTTTCTTTTGTTTGGGTTTTGGGTTTTTTGTGGGGTTTTATTTGGTTTGGGGGAGGGTGGTATTTTTTATTATTCTGTACCCTGTAGTTCAAAAAAAGAAATCTGTATTCTGACATGGACAAGTAAGCATCTGAAAGTATGAGCTAACAAAATTTCAAGGCAAAATCTGTGAAAAAACTAATGAATCACCAAATTAATCCTCGCCTCCAACATTATAAATCATTACTAATAAAATGCTAGTACGATGCAGAGTCAGGCAGCAGAAGCTGTAATCACAGTCCAAAGTAACTGTTCCTTTGGAGCCCATTAAGTGTATCGAGTCCCTGTAATCTTCTATTGATTTTAGGAGCAGTGGTTCAGTTATCAATACAAAAAGCATAAGGGAAATTTCCAGAACGGATTCCACATATTCCCTTGAGGCATGTATTTTTCCACCTTGATTTTTACAAGTCTCTCTAACTGGATGCAGTGATGACCGATTCCTCTGCTCCAGCACTAACCCAACCAGGACAGAGGCCAGCCCTGCCCCAACGTTTAATTCACACTGCTCACTAATACCCCCCCGCTTTAATGGTTTCCTGCATGCCTAAGACCTAAGCTTGTAACATACACGAAGACATGGTTCTCCTCCCAGAAGCGTAAGGCAGAAGGGGGCAGGGGGGGAGATGAAAAAAAAAAACTCTCAATCAAAAAGCCTTCTTGAGAAATGCAAACCTGTGAAATGAACAGTGATGGCAGATACCTGCCTGACTCTGCAGAAAGTTTAAGTGATAATTAAGGCACGTTCTAACAATGGCAGCTCTAAGAATTTTATCCTTGATGTTATATTTAAAGCTCAAGCTCCAAGGAGCTGGTGAATGCAAGAAAACCAGCAGACTTCAGCAAAAAGCTTGTGACTGTAACAGAGTTTTAAATTCTACAAAGAATTTCTAGAATTATTTTGTTAAATGAATTTAAGGAAAAAAAAAACCAAAAACACAACAAACAAAATCAGTCAGGTTAATAAGACAGTTTCACGCTTTTTTAAGTCCTAATTCATAATTTTTAAAAAGGTTTAATTGACTGTCATTCCTTTCCTGCAGGGCCCTAGGAGGTTGTACAGAGAGGTGGTGGAATCTCCATCCCCACAGATACTCAGAACTCATCCGGACATGGCCCTTAGCCCCCGACCTACTTGGCCCTTCTTTGAGCCGAGGCTCAGACCAGATGGTCTCCAGAGGTCCCTTCCAGCCGAAATTACTGTGTGACTCTAAACAGTTACACATTTCTCTGTATCCTCAGAGATGAGCAGAGTCCCCGCTCTATACCACAGCATTTACCATTTTGTTGACAACCAGGGGACTATTCTGAATCGCCTGCTTTTTCCACTGGCCTGTCGCAATCTCTTGCTCCCCGCTTATTCCCACGTGCTGCAATTGGGCAGCGTGTCCTGTACACCCTCCCAGCTCTGCAGTGGAGCGAGGAATATCAGCATTACTGTCAGTCTAAAGCCAGCTAGAAGGATAAATGAGAAGATACCTATGACAGTCCAAAAAGTGGGCAGCAAAACATAAAGCTGTCCAGTGATATCCAACCAGACCACATCCAGCTCTAACACCGTTGTGACTTTTGCCTCACCATTTTTGAAGGAAATCATTCCTTGCTTTTGACTTGCAGTCTTACTGCTGCGTCTACAGAGAGTCCAACGTGGCAGTCCTTGGCTTTCCTCGCTCTACACAAGATAGCTTGCTGTGAGCCCAGTTCTGCTGTGTGGTTGAACCTCAACACAGGAGGTTATTACACTGGGAAATAAGCATGAGAAAATTTGACCCTTTCTTTCTAAGCACCATATGAGACCCATACACCTTATGGGACAGCAATGGCAAGATTAATTCTTCCAGTTAAAACTAATGCTAATTGAGGTATCCTCTAGCTCTCATATACTTTAATCATATAACCAGCATTCATGAGGGCAACAAATTCCTACCTCTGGCAAAAACAAAAGAAAAAAAATATCTTTCAGATAGAAATAAGAATACCCTGATCTGTAGATGAGATTCCCCCACAGTACATACTGACAATGAACAGTTGATCCTATACAAACATTACAAGATACCATGACTAAAAGCCAATCTCCAAACAGGTCACGTGTTTATTAAAGGTTAGCTACAGAAAGAAAAGGGATGCAGAAATAACCATGCTCTGACATGTTCTAAAATGCTTCTGTTTCTTTTTCATTTTATCTCTTAACCTCATAATGTTCACAAAGGTATTTTAATTGTGTATGAAATAATGTCACTTGCAGCTATTCCAGTCACACCAGGCCTTCTGGTGAGGCCATAGGGAAGGCATTCTGGCTCTGCTCCGCTGAATGCTCATGCACCATATAACAGACATTCCAGAATTTGTTTCCTCCACCTGGGCACTTACCGATATCCTGACTTGCTACTGTCCATCACCTAGTGTAGTAATGCCTACCAGGCAAAACTGGTGTCTGATAGCCAGGCTGTTATGCCACTGTCCCAGCATCAAGCATGACGTCTACCACAGCCAACTGGTCTCTGACATGTTGCTTTGCAAAAAGGCTCCTGCAAAGTTCAAGTCATTGGTGTCAAAATATTAAAAGGAAAAACCAAATATCTTCTTTTTAAAGAATATTTACAATATGCAGCAGATATGGATACAGATTCCACTTAAAGCTGTTGCAAAGCACTGTAGTCAAAGGGCCAAAACTCTTTTCTTTTGACTATTCTCCCCTTTAATTCTCAAGTTTTAAACCAAGCAGAAACATGTCCATGCAGAAACAGACAGAGCTTAATTAATCTCCACAATTGCTCTGTGTGTACATCTAAGAACACATCCAGTTTTTCCTTCTTCATGGAAGGAATTCAGAGGATTTGACTCCACTATGAGTTCCTCCAAGCAAAAGCAGCTCTGCTACTCAATACATAACTTGGACTCATCGCTAGCTCTTAATCTGGCTGTGCATTTGCCCTTTAGAGAAAAATTCTTTTCCAGACACTTATCTTAAGTTACGTCTCAAATTCTGGTTCCTTTCTGCATTTCAGGGAAGCATGTGAATATATTTTTAACTGGTGTTTCCATTTGTGTGATCACAGATATGGAAGTCTACTGTTCTGTAGTTAACTGGAACAGTGTAAGTGAAAGAGTCTAGGAAATAATGGCTGTGTTCAGATCACACCTGAGCAGAGCAAGACGAGAGTTTATGTTCTGAAATTCAAAGCCCCCAGATCATCATTGGGTTTTGGTATCGTTTTTGACTCAGCTAGCCTATTAAAGAAGTAGGGACCAGCTGTATCGTTCAGATCCATATACAAGCAAGTATCTGGTATTGATGTAGACTTTGGTTTCCATCCATCCATGTATCTGTGTTAATGCCGCAATGCCAGCAAATGTAGCTATAGGTTGAAACGTACTTAAATCCAAACTCTTATTTTAACAGTCCCTGAAATATAGAGAGGAAGAGAAAGAGGAGACCGATAGCTCTGCCTGGAGAAAACCATCCTATTTTTTGCCTAGTGCTAGTTACATAACTTAAGTTTCCTGCAAAGAAGTTCCTCTTGTAAGAGCAGACGCATTCAAGTGTGCTCCTATTACACTGGCTCCAGCAGCAGAGTACAACACACCAATTCTTGCCAATACAGCTACTCCCTAAACAAAAAACTGCTCAAGATTTATCTGATTAAGAGTCTCTTTAAGCTATCAGACTCTCAGATACCAAAAATCAAAACCATCCCGTGGCCTCCAGTTTGCGCTACCAACGCTGTGGCGAGCCCAAGGTCACTGGCACGTGATGGTTAGCTCTGTGCTGCACATCAGACTTCACAGCATCACCCGGTTGAGATCGCAGGTCTTCCCACTACAGTTTGATCCAAAGCCCATTTAAAGCAACATAAAGACTTCCATTGACTTCATTTGGACTTTGGACCCGTTCCCAGAAGCACAGTAGATTCTCTGATAGCTCCCAGCATCCTAAGAATTAGAGGCAACCCGTCAGTTCTGGTTCCAGCTAACAGAGGTCGATGTTGCACATAAACAACGGGTGAGATGACAAAATTATTATCCTTATTCATGGAGTGCCTCCGTTTCAGTTAAACACTGGTGACATTATATGGTATCACCATTCTGTAGTTTTCATGCTTTCCCACAATACTGCCAAGGAAACCTGATGGGGCTTGGGATAGAGCCTATGGAGCCTTCAGTTAGTTTTCAAAAAAAGATTTAAAAATATGTCATGGTTTAACCCCAGCCAACAACTAAGCCCCATACAGCCGCTCGCTTACTCCCCCCTGGTGGAGAGAATCGGAAGGGTAAAAGCGAGAAAACTCGGTTGAGATAAAGACAGTTTAACAGGTAAAGCAGAAGTCACGTGCGCAATCAAAGCAAACAAGGAATTCATTCACTACTTCCCATGGGCAGGCTGGTGTTCAGCCATCTCCAGGACAGCAGGGCTCCATCACGTGTAGCTGTTACTTGGGAAGACAAACACCATCACTCCGAATGTCCCCCCCTTCCTTCTTCTTCCCCCACCTTTATATGCTGAGCATGATGTCATATGGTATGGAATACCCCATTGGTCAGTTTGGGTCAGCTGTCCTGGCTATGGTCCCTCCTAGCTTCTTGTGCACCTGGCAGTGCATGGGAAGCTGAAAAGTCCTTGACCAGCATAAGCACCACTTAGCAACAACTAAAACATCAGTGTGTTACCAACATTATTCTCATACTAAATCCAAAACACAGCACTATACCAGCTACTAGGAAGAAATTTAACTCTATCCCAGCCAAAACCAGGACAAAATAAAAAAGCATTTTTCGTTTAACACATTATTTTGTAACCCACTGAGAAGTAATTTTATACCTGAGATCATTCTAAAATACACTTAAATATTCACTATGTATTCATTTGTCTTTCAGAAAATGTCATAATTTTTCTTGCTGTATTTAATAACTGCTAGTTAATTATGTAAAATCCCATCCCATCTGGTTATTCCTTCACACAGCGAAATTAGAGGGCTTGATTCTACAGTCATTACTCACAGAAGGAGAGGCATTGATTTAATGGACTTCCCTGAAAAGGGATTACAGTATAGGATCCTCTGATATTGATTTTGTGACATCGTAATCTTTTCCTCAGAAGCAGGCACTGATGAGTCAAGATAATATCAGTGCAAGATTAGGCAGAGGCAGCCAAGTTAGAGAAAGAAAATTATTAAAAAACAAACCTCCTAATTTGCAGTAAGCAGACTGCCATAAAATATTAGCTATGTTCTCTGTTTTGAATAAAAGTTCTCTTCAGAAAAAAAAAAAAAGTGATGTTTCTCTCTTTCATCTCTTGCCCTGCTTACAGTTACTTTCATGAAACTATTGTGAGCTAGAGCATTTTTTGTAGGTTAATGGGTTCTCTTTGAAGGGATTAAAGTCACATTGATTATTAATTATTTTTTGATGTTTTAAACCGATGTAAATGTCCAGAAGCTCTGATGAGCAACATCCTGTAGAAATCAATACCAAATAAAAACAAAAGCAGCAAATAACAACAACATAACAAAAAACCCCCTCTGCTCAGCTCCTGGGGGAAGCAATTGTGACTTACTTCTGTTTAGAAGGTATACCGCCCCTTGGAGAATACCAGCAACTAGCATATATGATAATCATTTCTCAGTTATCTAGAGCATCCTTATTTTGATGTGTCTATCTTTCAGACTTCAGGCAGAGTCTGCAGATATTTTGCATACAGAACAAAGCTAGGCACAGCAGTGCTAAGCAAATAATAAATAAATTAATTTAATCACTGTTAGAAAATGTTCGGTTTTTTTCTTAAATCTGCCTTGCAGTACTTTGGGAAAACACTAATTAGCATTCTTTCTGTGGAACTTTTTCCACCAATTCTCTCTACTGTCTTCACCATATTTTAATAGGGTGTTGGGGTTTTTTTTGGTTTGTTTTTTTCTTACTGGAGTTTAAGGTTTCCTTGCTGTTTGTAAGTGGAATGAGAACTAGACCCTTCCTTCTCATTTGATAGGTCAGTGAGGAGTAAAGGCTTTCCATGTTAAAATGGCTTCCATATTAAAATGACTTCCATATGAACAATGAGGAAATGATCCTGAAAAGCTGTGGTGCAGACAACAGACATGTGCCAAACAGCCGATTACACAAAGGTAACAAAGCAATTGGGACAGCCCGTGGTCTGCCCTGGGGACTCCTCTCAGCCTTGAAGAACAGCCCCTTCTTGGTTGATTCTAGGGATGTGTCAAGGAAATGATTGAAAGCTCTTAGAATTGAAGGAGTCGCTGATCTGATCAACAACTTAGTGACTGGGACCTACCTCTTTTATCCCAAAGACTTGCCCTTCACATTATATAGTCAGAATTCAACATAACTAAATTGGGGACCTACAGGTTTATAGCACACAAAGGAGCTACAGTTGTTCAAACCCTTCTGACACCACCAGAAGACCTATGTCTCAACCTCCTAAAGAGCACTGAGGCCCAATCATTTCAAAATCACAGCTGTTAGATTGACAGGCAACATTATCTGTTTTTTCCAAAGTACTTAAAAAGGAATTTAGGATTTTTATCCTCCAGGACTTTCATATCTACCAAACAGCTACCTCATGTTAAATCTCTGGTTGGCATAGAATAGCACAGAGCTGTTGACTTCTGTTATCTCCATTCAGCTCCTCTGAAGTGCTCAATCCCTGTGCTTAAATGTCCCACTCGAATTCTTCCATCCCCAACATTATGTTTTCTACCCATTCACAGTGCCTATCCCACATATTCTCTTCTCACGTTCATGCTGCCACCTCAAGACCAACACACTGAAAGCTGAATGTATTAATTCCCTTAAAAACATCTCTCCTGATAGCTCTCTTCCCTGTTACTGTCAGCTGTGTCACCAACTTTCCCATCACCGATGCTTACTGTAAAGCATTTCTTCTCTAAATACAGGCATATAACAGAAGAGAAAATGCAAAGATAACCATAGTAATTTGAGCACAGCACATACTACTTTTGCTCTGGTACAATGTGCTATCTTTATGGCGAGCCAGACATGATGCATATCATTTTATTTCTGGAACGCCTTCATTTAAAAGCCACTGTAATTTCCTAGCATAAGAATGAAGGCGTTCCAGAAATGAAACACATCACATTTGGCTTACCGTAAAGACAGCAGACTTCTTCCTTAGGAGTTGCTCCCTTCACTGGCTGTATTCATTCAAGATTACACAGTGCTATGAAAAGCAAGGTAACCTTTCTGTGTCAAGTATCTCCCATTCTGTATTCATCTGTTACACATTGCACACGTGGCAGCTAGTACGTGTTGCCACATTTCTATCCTCTTTTCAACTATACATTAATAGAAGCTTAATAAAAAAAAGTTATAATATCTTTTGTATGCAGAACATATTTAATAAGCCATTCTCTTCATTTTCTTAGTAGAATCCTAGGTACTAAACTCTGTGTAAAGATTTTCATTTTAAAACATTTTTAACATTTATCAGAAGTTTGATTTTTTTCTTTATTTTGCAACCAACTACATTTTGCTACAAGAATAGAATCTTAAAATCTTGAGTAAGGAAAATGCAATCACTAATTTACTAGGAGAGAATGCTCAGGATGATAAAAATGACACATACTTCTCCTATGGAAAACGTAAATAATTTTAAAGAACACTTAAAACCAAAGTTAACTACAAGTCTTTTAAGTTGTTCGGCAAAAAGACCTGTTTTTAAAGGTTTATTTTTTGACATTTATTGTCCTGACCCATATGCCTAAGTAAAAACAACTCTCTTCTCCAGAGCTGAGACTGTCTAGTAAGATAAGTCTCAAGATGGATTTACACAAGACTTTGTTCAGTTTAACATTCATTCTGAAGCTCTGTAAGGTCATTTCATGATCTGCCTGGATTGCTCTGTGCAGTGACATCAGAAATGCAGCGATTAGTGGGCTTCTCAAGTTCAGCCAGCAGACTGTCTGTGAGCCCTTTAATGAATTGGCACAGGATCACCACAGGTAAGTCGTTATTCAGCATGGTCCCTGCCTTAACCCGAATGAGGGATCACCCTTGACTGCAGCTTCTGACTGAGGTGATACAACCTAGAAAGTGCCTTATTGACCTTGTGCAATTTGAGTCTGGGGCTCATAACTCCTACAGGGATGAAAGATCTTTTCTCAATGGTCCACTATCATTTCACAACAATGAAATCAGAAATTTGCCAAAGACTAATAGCAGACTCTTATTCCACTGGCAGAAAGGGTTTTGCAAGTGCCTCCTACAATTCCGTAAACATGAGTTGGCATCCAAGCATCCTCTTCATTAGGTTTGCACTCTAGAATCACCCTGGTCTAAAAATAATCCATGAAAATAATGAAATGAGAGAGCACGTGACTTGTAGAAGTTTTGGGCTAAGGGTGACCATTCATAATAAACTTTTTAAAAAAGAAAAGTGTATGCTTTTGCTGCGAGGATGCTTTTCTCTCCCATGCAGCCCAGATAGCCTCAGACCAGTGGTAGGCAGAAAAGTTCAGAATGTTTTACCTCAGTAGCTCCTCTGAGTCTGTCCCATCATAAGGAAACCTTACATTAGTTTTGCAAACAAAAATGAACTGGTAAGATGGGGGGGGGTTATTTTGATACTAGTAGAACATGGTCATGAAGAAAAAAAAACCAACCAAACTTGTTCTCTCAATAAGAGCTTCAGCCAGCATCTCTTAGAGAGAGAAGAGATGCTAAAAGGACTCCGTACCAAAATTCACATTAAGTGTCCATTTTGTTTTTTTCCAGCCGGGAGGAAACAGTGGTAAAGCCCTGGGGCTCCCAGCTGTGAAATCAGTCTTTCTCTTCAAAAGGTTTGTCCCACAGAAAGAGGCAGTGTCCTGATGGTATGGCTTTTGCTTCAGATTATTAACATTAGATGCAGATATTCTTGAAAATTACACCAATAGAAACATATTTTGTTTGTTGGGTAAGGTTGTGCTAAGTAAAGTCTTACAGAATTTAAATCTCTTTGAACGGCTTGGTCCATGTAAACCTGAATTTAGACTTCACTATGACACCAAACTCCATAAACTGATGTAGTAGTGGACAAAAGTCTACCCTGCTAGACATAAAAAGTTGTCCTCACTAAGAGAAAGAAAGAGCGTGTTGCTGCTTTATATGCAGAGCCTGAAGAGCATGTATAAGACTGATATACAAAGACCTCAGTCTCCTGGAAATGAGAGATGCATTTTTTATTTGTATTTGTAGACAGTTTTCCTGAAGAGTGTCATCCCTCCTATTTAGTCCATACATGGAACTACTGTGACAACCAGTTTTCTCATTGTTTTCCTACTGAGAGCATTGGTCAGACCCTCTTGGAGATGTAACAGATTGTAAATGATGTCCCAGCAACAGGTTTGGCATGTTTAAGACGCTTTTGTCCTCTACTTAAGCTCTACCTTGTCCCACACAAATAATACAGCAAGGAAACATAAAATCACCCAGGTGCAAGCTACTAACAGCATGGGACATCTGACGTATTGGTCGCATAATCCAGGGCAGAACTTCAGCTGGTTGAAGCTCAGTGTAAATGTGACTAAGGGAAGGTTGCTGGATTGCCGTTCGAAAAGATGGGAAAGATAACATCAGTCTCTAGGATCAGGGAACGTGTCTACTTTTATTATTCTTTATTTAGCTGAAGTACAGCTTTTCCTTTCAGCTGTGATCAGCCATACCTTTGCCACACCAAAATGAGACAATTACAAAGCAAGCTGCTAAAGACTGTGCCTTCCAGCCATTCAGAATAAAACACCGGAGAACGCAGAGCCTTTGCAAAATGCAATATATTAAGTAAGAGATTCCTGCAGCAGAATGGTTGGAGGCTTTTCTCAGAAGCAAGACACAGCCCTGTTCCTCTCCCAAGTACTGTAAATCCATATTAACATCTGAGCTCGCACACAATGCCTTTCTTCTGTTGGTTTGTAAACTAGCCATCACATAAGAAAATCACTGAAGAAAGAGAATGATAAAGGTTCAAGATCACATTGCTGTATTTCCAAAAAAGATTATGGAGCACAGAAAGCATTCACATCGCACTGTGAAAGAAGGAACTAAATATTAGTAACCCATGGGCAACAATATCAGGCACATGACATGCGGTGGGCAATATCCCTGTTTGATCTCCTTTTGTCATTGGCCGTTCCAGCAACCTGAGATAACGTCAGGAGTTGGAACAAGTTGGCACTATTACTTTACACCATGAAATACGACAATTGGAAGAGAAGAGAAAGTGTGCTTTGAGCAGTTTTATCACTGTGCAAAGTCTGCTGATGATTTTACAAATGGCCAGATGGGCGTCAAGGCCACATCAAGCAAATACAGCTTAGCAAGTGACATTTGGGATGCTAACGCTGAAGCAGCAAGCACGCAGACATCAGTTTTGCCTGTCTTCAGATTCATCAGTTCAATGCTGTTGCTTTCTCAATGAGATTAACTTTCAGGTGAAACATCAATTTAATAACTTGAGGCTAGATAATTTTAATATTGCTTCAACAAGTTGGCAGAACTAAACAGCACAAAACTAGGGAAGTGCCTTGTTTCAAAATTAGTTGTTTTCAATTATTTGTCACTGCAAAAAAATATGCAGACATTAAAGAAAACTCAGTGAATTTCAGGCTCAGGAAAATGGTCCTATTCCAGTGATCTGAAACAAGCACTACTCTTGCCTCCTCAACTTCTTATCTGTAACCACGTTTATTTTGAGCGTCCTCTGAAGTCTCAGTTCTCCTGTTACTGTAGTGTCTAATTATAATGTACAAGATAACTAATTACTGTAGACTTGCTATCCAACTAAAGTCATAATACAGTCACACATGGTGTTACTGATGCACCTCTACCTTGAGCTACAGCTTTACCTTCTCTTACACTATAAAATTCTGCTAATGCTCATCAGGCTTCTTTGTCATTCCAGTCCTGGGTTTGTCTGAGTTTTACCTGGCTCAGAAGTGATGGTTACTTTCCAAAAGAACGAAAACTTGAGGCCTTGGCTACCTTCGAACCGTACCAAATTTCTTGAGATTTATTATTTATTTTACAAGTATAGTATTTTACAAATTCTAACTACCTATTTCCTGTCTTGCTTTACCACAGTAATTTTTGTCACAGTAGTGCTAGGAAAAAAAAAAAAAAAACAAAACCAAACCAACAACAAAAAAACCCACCACCAAAACACCTTGATTTTTTAAAAAAGCCAGTATTCAGAGTAATATGAACTCTGTGATTGTGGGATAAAACAGCTACTTAAAACTGCATGGACTTTTATATTAGAGAATAAACTAGAATCTTCATCTTTTTGCTGGGCCATAACACCCACAGTCTTACTTTCTTAAAAAAAAAAGAAAATCATCAAATTCCAAGGAACAAAATTTTGTCTGTACATTAACATTTTATCTTGCATAAATGTATGTTTCAGCAGTTATGAAAATGAGACAGCTGACAGTTGACTACTATATGTGAACAGATGCTGTGAAAGCTTCCCTTTAAATAGTTCTGTCAATGCAATGTCAATTTTAGAAGTGACACAACTGCTGTTCTAGGACATGATCCTGCAAACTCTTATTCACACAGGGAATCCTGCTGATTTCCATAGAACATTTACATCTATAAGACTCTGAAAGGTCAGGTCCTTAGTTGCGGAGCTCTCCTTAACAGTGATTGACAAATATACAACAAAGTTTTTAGTAGTGCTGAACACTGTACTTAGGGCAATGACATTTATAGTCAGTGGTATTCGCCTAGATGATACATACATTTTCTTTTAGAAGTTACATGAAGCATATTAAATGTGCTTGAGAAACCATTAAAGGAGCGAAAGCATAAAGATGAAAAATGTCATGTGAAACCAAGCTTGCCGTATT